>NC_084741.1:73442951-73455539 GCF_033978785.1 Entelurus aequoreus | reverse complement strand
TACACTTAACCATGTGTTTCCTACTGCCTGCACACTTTGCACCCTTTGTTATATACACATGTGTTTCTAATACAAATACATTTAATAAAGTCAAATACAAATAAGGCAACAAGAGAAGTATCCTACACTCCTCTTTTGTAAAGTCAATCTGAACAGCCGATACGGGCATCTACATCAACTATATGATTTGCCTGTGAAGCTGGACAGGACAACAACAACAACAAAAAACAAAAAAAAACAAAATTTTAAATTTTAAATTTTTATTTTTATTTTTTAAAATTTATTTTTGGCGGACGTAATTCTTTCGTGGCGGGCCGCCACAGATAAATGAATGTGTGGGAAACACTGATATCACTAATACCTGGTTAATCCTCAAGTCACGACATGTAAAATAAGTATTATTGGTTGTTTTTGAATGTTTTTATTGGGTTTTATCATCATCATCATCATCATTTCTTTGTATTCCTTTCATGAACATGCATATACACAAACCACGTACAGTTGACACTCATTGTTCTTTGTTTCTTATACATTTCCATGATCAGAAAGAAGCAGATGGAAGAATAATATTCTTATATTTATCTGCCCCCTTTTTAACACAAATTATTTTAGATGACTTTATCACTGTTCCCTCCACCAACACCCGGACTCCGACACACTTTTTAATTTTCGTTTAAGCATTTTCACAATGACACGTCCAATCAAAATCAAAAATCAGTTTGCTATAATTCCAGTTGTCTCTTTTTGTAACACTTTTTAAATTCAATAATAATCTTGCAACTTTTTAAGTCTTTCTTTAGAGGATTCCATGCTTTCACAGCAGCAACAGACGAGCACATTTGCTTCAAATTTGAACCAGAATTATTAATAACAGAAAGAAACAACCCTTTTGTGTGAATGAGTGTAAATGGGGGAGGGAGGTTTTTTTGGGTTGGTGCACTAATTGTAAGTGTATCTTGTGTTTTTTATGTGGATTTAATTAAAAAAGATATATATATATACAAACCCCGTTTCCATATGAGTTGGGAAATGGTGTTAGATGTAAATATAAACGGAATACAATGATTTGCAAATCCTTTTCAAGCCATATTCAGTTGAATATGCTACAAAGACAACATATTTCATGTTCAAACTCATAAACTTTTTTTTTTTTGCAAATAAAAATTAACTCAGAATTTCATGGCTGCAACACGTGCCAAAGTAGTTGGGAAAGGGCATGTTCACCACTGTGTTACATGGCCTTTCCTTTTAACAACACTCAGTAAAGGTTTGGGAAGTGAGGAGACACATTTTTGAAGTGGAATTCTTTCCCATTCTTGCTTGATGTACAGCTTAAGTTGTTCAACAGTCCGGGGGTCTCCCTTCTCATATTGCAGGTGCCACACATTTTCAATGTCTGGACTACAGGCAGGCCAGTCTAGTACCCGCACTCTTTTACTATGAAGCCACGTTAATGTAACACGTGGCTTGGCATTGTCTTGCTGAAATAAGCAGGGGCGTCCATGGTAACGTTGCTTGGATGGCAACATATGTTGCTCCAAAAGCTGTATGTACCTTTCAGCATTAATGGTGCCTTCACAGATGTGTAAGTTACCCATGTCTTGGCCACTAATACACCCCCATACCATCACACATGCTGCCTTTTACACTTTGCGCCTATAACAATCCGGATGGTTCTTTTCCTCTTTGGTCCGGAGGACACGACGTCCACAGTTTCCAAAAACAATTTGAAATGTGGACTCGTCAGACCACAGAACACTTTTCCACTTTGTATCAGTCCATCTTAGATGAGCTCAGGCCCAGCGAAGCCGACGGCGTTTCTGGGTGTTGTTGATAAAGGGTTTCCGCCTTGCATATGAGAGTTTTACCTTGCACTTACAGATGTAGCGACCAACTGTAGTTACTGACAGTGGGTTTCTGAAGTGTTCCTGAGCCCATGTGGTGATATCCTTTACACACTGATGTCACTTGTTGATGCAGTACAGCCTGAGGGATGGAAGGTCACGGGCTTAGCTGCTTACGTGCAGTGATTTCTCCACATTCTCTGAACCCTTTGATGATATTACGGAGCGTAGATGGTGAAATCCCTAAATTCCTTGCAATAGCTGCTTGTGAAAGGTTGTTCTTAAACTGTTCAACAATTTGCTCATGCATTTGTTGACAAAGTGGTGACCCTCACCCCATCCTTGTTTGTGAATGACTGAGCATTTCATGGAATCTACTTTTATACCCAATCATGGCACCCACCTGTTCCCAATTAGCCTGCACACCTGTGGGATGTTCCAAATAAGTGTTTGATGAGCATTCCTCAACTTTATCAGTATTTATTGCCACCTTTCCCAACTTCTTTGTCACGTGTTGCTGACATCAAATTATAAAGTTAATGATTATTTGCAATGTTTATCACTTTGAACATGAAATATGTTGTCTTTGTAGCATATTCAACTGAATATGGGTGGAAAATGATTTGCAAATCATTGTATTCCGTTTATATTTACATCTAACACAATTTCCCAACTCATATGGAAACGGGGTTTGTATATATATATATATATGTTTTTATTTTATTTTTATTTTATTTATTTATAATTTCTTGTGCGGCCCGGTACCAATTGATCCACGGACCGGTACCGGGCCATGGACCGGTACCCGGGACCACTGGAGTAGAGGACCTCCCATTGGCTCCGCTGTAAGTGGACTTTTATTTACGTTTATTTACGAGTTAGAATGCATTAAAAAAAATGTCTTGGTCAGTTCCCCTTTAAGTTAAAAGCTAACTTTGACATTATTCTCTATGGGCAACATTGTTTTGCAGTAATGCACACACGCCGTAAATATCAATATAAAAACATGCAACAAAAAACTTTCTTCCAAAGAAAATATAATCTATCCTTTCAAAGGATGCATGTTGTGGCAAACAATGGATACTTCTGGCAAACAATACGCAGTAAGACATGTTTTGTTAGGTTAGCTATTGATGTAACACAGGGGTGGGCAATTAATTTTTACCGGGGGCCGCGTGAGCTACCCGAGCACTGCTGGAGGGCCACATCCACAATATTTCAATTAAATTTTGCTCAATATTATTTTTGATATATACAGTAAGATAAATAATAATAATAATAATAATAATTAATAGTAATAGTAATACTTCAACATAGTGTGTGTAACAGCATTCCATGACTAATATAAATAAATTAACATTAATAATAAATGACAGTAAAATAAGCACACGTATGACTGAGGAGTCATAGTGTAACTTTGTGTGGTGTTTGAGTTGTCCGACTTTTTGTGTGGCCATAAACGCACCAGTGGTTTAGTGCTATGCGTGTTGGTGACAGATGACAAGTTGCTTTTGGCCTGGTTTGTACGGCAGAAAATGACTAGTTTTTCCAGATAGAATTGTTTTACTCATGTTTTTGGTGTGGTTATGTCCGAATATAAACAGTTTTGCTCAATAAAGTGATCGATATAATTCCTGGCCTCGAAGCATCTCGATAGACGTTACAATAATTGAACGGTGTTGACGAACACCGTTAGGGCCGCTTGTTGTCACTGTCACTCAAAGTTGCATTGCAAAATGACACAGAATAAATGTGTTTATTTTGTTTAGAATTCAGATGGGATTTGATTTGGTGCGCGACATATACTTGCTGCGCGCAGCGGACGCTTGAGCAGTGCGCAATTGCGCAGGCACGCACCTTAGAGGGAACGTTGCTTGGCAGTCCATGTCTTGTTGAAAATACGCCATTCGTCATCAACTTTTCTCTTTTTAGCGTCTCGGGTGTAAAGCGTGCATCACTTGTCGCTGCATGTGCACCTTCACTCGCAGGTTACACACGCCCATAAATAATACTTTTCAAAATAAAAGCAGCACAGTTGTATTGCGCGCACGACATAGATGTTTTGTCAACTTTATTTTGTAATTTGTGATTGCAGCTGTTCACATTCACTGTCCACACGGAAGTAATACAAATAACGATTTTCAAAACAAAAGCAGCACCGTTGTATCGCACACTCGACATAGATACTTTTTAAAATAATGTATAATTGGCCTCACGCGGGCCGGACAGGGACGCACAAAGGGCCGCAGAATGCCCAGGTCTGATGTAACGGCTCTGAAGTGGGCAAATCTTATCGGATAAACAGCACTTTTAAAGCTCTCTTATAATCTCAATGGCCGATCTAAGCAGGTAAAAAAAAAAAAAAAATCCTCAAATCTCTTCCCGGGGCTCCATTGTACTCAAATTGACTGCGTTTGTACAGTGGAGTGATTCAAGCGCTGTGAAAGGTGCTCTGTAGTGGACCCTATTATTCCGCGACACGGCGGGAGTGCCATTTATGAAAAGGCTTCCGAAAAGGGAAAAGCGAGCGCTGATGTGCCGGAGCCTGGCCGGGGCGGCTGGGGATCAGGAAGTGGTCGTGGAGAGGGGGCGTCTGTAATGGAGTTGGTGGGGGGATTCCTGCCTGACTGTGCACTAATTGCAGCCAACGCTTGGCCGGGCATCAAGCGAAGGCCGCCCCCGGTGCCAAAGGGAAGCGTTGGCATGGCAGGCGGGCGGCACGGCGAAGGGCTGCCACAGCTTCAGAGGGTAAAAATAGACGGGGACAGATTAGCGGAGCATCTGAGACCCGGACAGGGGATCGGAAAATCCACTCGCCTAATGCCAGGGACAGCTGAGTGTTGCCGGTGGGCGTAAAGGGGACACAATCTGGCCCTCGCATCTGACGCCCACGCATGTTAAAAGAGAAAAAAAATGGTTGTGGTGGACACGTAACCGCCCCGACAGAAGCGAGCTTGTATTTTCTTTTTTTCCAGCGATACCTGCAAGGGAGGCCGAGCTCACACCCACCCACAGAGGATTCACACAACAGGTGTTTGGGCTCGGCCACCTGTGGGGCTCGCCGCCTGCTCGCACTTCACACACTCCATCGAGGGCGCAAACTAACATTTTCCACTGGGCTTGCCATGCCTTTGTTCACAGACAAGAATCGAAACGCTTTATGGTCCTCCTCTCTTTTTTTTTCCCTTTCCTTCACAAGGCGGGCAGGAACGTGCAAGTCCACGTGTGCACCTGAATGCATCATTATTTATACATCAGACAGAGTGGATTTGATTATAGTTCCCCTTTCCGCAATGCAACCTTTTTTTTTCCTTTATTTAGGCTGGACCTAATCTCATTCATAACGCCGAGAATCTCATTTCCCACATTGTAAAGGTCAGTGAACACCTCTGATCACACTTTAATGAACATCATTCTCGCCGTTTAATTCAATTTTGGCAGCGCAAAAAGAATTCCTCGCATTGCTCCTTTAATCGCTTCCATTGAGAAGATTCCGGAGCGTCACAATAATGCACAATAACAAAACACACACACACACACACAAATATCCTTTTATTTCTTACCTTCTTGAGACCTCCCCAAAAAAATCCTACCTCTTTAGGACCACCCTTTCTAGATATGTAAAGATTTGTATTGACAACTAGGGATGTCCGATAATGGCTTTTTGCCGATATCCGATATGCCGATATTGTCCAACTCTTTAATTACCGATACCGATATCAACCGATACCGATATCAACCGATATATACAGTCGTGGAATTAACACATTATTATGCCTAATTTGGACAACCAGGTATGGTGAAGATAAGGTACTTTTTAAAACAATGAATCAAATAAAATAAGATAAATAAATTAAAAACATTTTCTTGAATAAAAAAGAAAGTAAAACAATACAAAAACAGTTACATAGAAACTAGTAATTAATGAAAATTTGTCAAATTAACTGTTAAAGGTTAGTACTATTAGTGGAGCAGCAGCACGCACAATCATGTGTGCTTACGGACTGTATTCCTTGCAGACTGTATTGATATATATTGATATATAATGTAGGAAGCAGAATATTGATAACAGAAAGAAACAACCCTTTTGTGTGAATGAGTGTAAATGGGGGAGGGAGGTTTGTTGGGTTGGTGCACTAATTTTAAGTGTATCTTGTGTTTTTTATGTGGATTAAATAAAAAAAATAAATAAATAAAAAAAAAAAAAAAACGATACTGATAACAAAAAAAACGATACCGATAATTTCCGATATTACATTTTAGCGCATTTATCGGCCGATAATATCGGCAGACCGATATTATCGGACATCTCTATTGACAACATTAATAATATACCCATACTCTGCAAACATAAAAAAGCGTGTTGTGAAAAATGACTTACAATTTCACAAGAAAAAGGTCACACTCTCACAAGAAAAACGTAGAATTTTGGCAGTATTATAATAAAAGTCGTCATTTTACTCAACGCAAGTCAAAGTTTTACAAGAAAAACCGAACATGTGTGCAATATTATGATAGAAGTTGGAATTTTACTCAATGACAATCGCAATTTAACAAGAAAAAGCTTAAAAATTTGGCAATTTTATGAAAAGAGTTAATTTTACTCGACAAAAAGTCACAATTGTATTAAGAAAACTTGAACATTTTGGCAATATTACGACAACACTCTGAATTTTACTCTGCAAAAGTATGACAAAAGTCACAATTTTACTCAAAGAATGTCACTATTTTACGAGGACAACAAAAAATTGGCAATATTGTGATAAAAGTCAGAATTTTATATGACAAGTGTCGACATTTTGCATTAAAAAGTAACAATTTTACATTTAAAAAGTACTAATTGTATGAGAAAATATTGCAATATTACAGAAACAAGAGAGAATATGAGAAATGGTTCCCAATTTTATAAGAAAAAAGTCGACACATTGTGAGAAAAAGACTGCTTTTAGTTGATTTTTTTATACATTTTTTAGTTTTTAATTGTTTTTTAATCTTCATTATTTACTTAAAGTTATTACAGTATGTCTCTATATACATATATATATATTTTTTTAAATTAATTTTGGCCAAAGAGGGCGCATTTCAATTTCTTACACACACTTGTTATTACATATGTTGACCAGAGAAGGAGCACTTCAAATTTTTACACACACTTGTTATCTCATATGTTGCCCACTTTTAAAATCGACATAAAAGTCCATTTAAAAAATCCCTCCTTTTTGGTACGACCATAATTTGGATAGATTTCACCACCAGGGGTGCAAATGAGACCTTCTCTATTAGATGAAATGGTTTTTCCGTATTGGGACCATGATTTCGGTCCTAACTTGTTCACACCTCCTCATATGGAAGGTACTTTTCCTTGTTGATGCCTCAAGAAGGATACAAATACAAGAACACCTACGCGCACACACACATTTTTGCATTTGTTAGCTTCTTTACTTTTGTATGCACATTAAATCAACAAAAAATCCCGACTTTGGAGCAATGTTCACGGACTCTAGTATTTGGCTCTCTATTAGATGCAATGCTTTTTCCGTATTGGGACCATGATTTGTGTCCTAGCTTGTTCACACCTCCTCATATGGAAGGTACTTTTCCTTGTTGATGCCTCAAGAAGGATATAAATACAAGGACAACTACACGCACACACACATTTTTGCATTTGTTACCTTCTTTACTTTTGTATGCACATTAAATCAACAAAAAATCCTGACTTTGGAGCAATGTTCACAGACTCTGGTATTTGGCTCTCTAATAGATGCAATGCTTTTTCCGTATTGGGACCATGATTTATGTCCTAATTTGTTCACCGGTCCTCATACGGAAGGTACTTTACCTTGTTGATGCCTCAAGAAGGATAGAAATACAAGGACAACTACGCGCACACACACATTTTTGCGTTTGTTACCTTCTTTACTTTTGTATGCACATTAAATCAACAAAAAAATCCTGACTTTGGAGCAATGTTCACGGACTCTAGTATTTGGCTCTCTATTAGATGCAATGCTTTTTCCGTATTGGGACCATGATTTATGTCCTAACTTGTTCACACCTCCTCATATGGAAGATACTTTTCCTTGTTGATGCCTCAAGAAGGATAGAAATACAAGAACACCTACGCGCACACACACACATTTTTGCATTTGTTACCTTCTTTACTTTTGTATGCACATTAAATCAACAAAAAATCCTGACTTTGGAGCAATGTTCACGGACTCTAGTATTTGGCTCTCTATTAGATGCAATGCTTTTTCCGTATTGGGACCATGATTTATGTCCTAGCTTGTTCACACCTCCTCATATGGAAGGTACTTTTCCTTGTTGATGCCTCAAGAAGGATAGAAATACAAGAACACTTACGCGCACACACACATTTTTGCGTTTGTTACCTTCTTTACTTTTGTATGCACGTTAAATCAACAAAAAATCCTGACTTTGGAGCAATGTTCACGGACTCTGGTATTTGGCTCTCTATTAGATGCAATGCTTTTTCCGTATTGGGACCATGATTTATGTCCTAGCTTGTTCACACCTCCTCATATGGAAGGTACTTTCCTTGTTGATGCCTCAAGAAAAGTAGTAATACAAGAACACACACACACACACACACACACACACACACGCTACAGTGGAGGGCAGAGATAAGTCAGTCAAGTGCTAGTTTGGGTTACATGTTAATAAAATAAGCTTCTTAATTTTTGGCGCCTGAGCATCTCTTTATCATCACACGTTTTATAGCTCTCACATAAAGTGGCAAAACGTGTGACACACACACACACACACACGCACACACACACGCACACACAAAACGGCATGACACAAAAGCCTGGCACACCGGGCAAACTCATTACCACAATGCCAAGCTACCAGTTGCTAAGGAGACCTGTGGGAGAAGGAGGGTTCCATGTTGTTGCCATAGCAGCCAGCGAGCTCCCTGCCAGCCTGCTCCCTTGGGGGGAGGCGGGGAGGGCGGGCGGGGACGGAGGGGGGTTTTGGAGTAGGAGCGCCAGAGGAGTTTGGCGGCGGCGGCGAAGTGGGTCTAGAAGTAGCGGGGGCAGCAGGTTTAATAAGGCTACGGCGGTGTAACGGAACTTCATTAGGCCGAACGGCGCCCCGTGTGTGCACCGCCCACGGGGACGCGCTCTTCAGCTGCTGACCGCATATACCCCCCCCCCCCCCCCTTACCCCCATGCCTACACTTGTTTGTGTTGCAGGAGGGGGATGCTTACAGTGGTGGGGGCGTACATTGAATGCAGAGCTTAGAAGTTTGCTTCTCCAAGAAGGACCTTGACCTTCATGTCCACCGTCCTCCTCCCACATGGCGTGGAATATAACATAGCCACACACATATATACATACATATATACACATATATACACTGTTGTATGTACTGTACTGCTTTTAATAGGCATTTTAAACGCCCTCCGTTTTAAATGTTAACCCATTTGCATTTTCGCATTGTTTCCTTCTCCGAAATGTCACTTTTGTTTTTCTTTTTTCTTGACAAACAGCCCCCCCCCCCCCTGTGATTCAAACTTTTCTCTGTTTTTAATTAGTTAGCGAGCGAGTGACCACACTGTGCAGTTAACCTTTGTCTTCCCTTTCCTGTCGGGCGTCTCGAAAATGCGAGTATTTTGACGTTAGCTTCGATTTTACTCTTCTCTGTGCATTCATCTCCTCACACAGCCTGGTGGGGTATGCAGTGCCTCCAAAAAAGTATTCACATTTTGTTACGTTACAGCAGTGGCTCTTAACCTGGGTTCAATCGAACCCTAGGGGGTAAGTCGGGCATGACATGATGATATGTCATGTCACTATATACAGCACACATACTGCTATACACAAAGCCTAACCAGGCCTTTTTTCCCCTCAAGGAATTGTGAAATAAAATCATGTCTTCAGGAGATCAACACTGTACTGAAGCCCAGAACACTCTACACATTTCCCCAGTTTTAGTTTAGAGAAAAGGAAAGATTGGCCTGGCCCACTAGCATCCCTCTTTATGTTTGTGGACTTTATAGTCTATACATTTAGAGCAGTGGTTCTTAACCTGGGTTCGATCGAACCCTAGGGGTTCGGTGAGTCGGCCTCAGGGGTTCGGCGGAGGTCAAGACACACCCGACTCATCGTGTAAATAAAAACTTCTCCATATCGGCGTATTACGGATACGGCAACAGCAGACGTCACACTGATTTGCAGGTGTGTCATTTGTTGTGGGTTTATGCGCTGCAGTGTTTCCCATAAACTGCCAAGATACCTGTGGCGGTGGGGGCGTGGCTATGGGCGTGGTCACCATGACATCATCGAGTAATTTGCATAATTTACTACAATGATTTGATTTTCTCTAAAAAGGCTCAAAAAATGTATACTTACTAATTAATAATAACAGTTTTGTTTTAAACGTCCATCCATCCATCCATTTTACAATATAATTACAACACTTTATGTACATATTGATATACAGATTGAACAATAAGTTATTCACTGAAATATATTTATTAATTGTGGTTCTTACAAAAAAATATCTTATAAAATATAAAAGCTAAAATGTCTCTTAAAGCTCTGCCCCTTTAATTAGTGCATACTAAATAATTTAACTTTAGCCTACTACTACAAGCATATTATTTACCAGCAACATAAAGTGAAACAGAGGCAGAGGTGTCCTGCCACAGTCAGTAACAAATCAACAGAAAACAGTAGTGGTTGTAGATAGACACAGAGCTTCATCAAACATCTGATCCACTGAACAAAGAGCTCCAAAAATGTTGAACTTTAGACTGCCATCAGTTTTACTCCCTACACTTAACCATGTGTTTCCTACTGCCTGCACACTTTGCACCCTTTGTTATATACACATGTTGTGTTTCTAATAGAAATACATTTAATAAAGTCAAATACAAATAAGGCAACAAGAGAAGTATCCTACACTTCTCTTTTGTAAAGTAAATGTGAACAGCCGATACGGGCATCTACATCTACTATATGATTTGCCTGAGAAGCTGGAGAGGACAAAAAAAAAAAAAAAATTTTTTTTTTTTTTTTTTTTTTTTAATTTGTGGCGGACGTAATTCTTTCGTGGCGGGCCGCCACAAATAAATGAATGTGTGGGAAACCATGCACTGTGTTGGTTTTGTTCTTTGAACAAGGTGATGTTCATGAACGGTTCATTTTGTGCACCAGTAATAAAACATGGTAATACTTTAGTATGGGGAACATATTCACCATTAATTAGTTGCTTATTAACATGCAAATTAGTAACATATTGGCTCTTAACTAGTCATTATTAAGTACTTATTAATGCATTATTCGGCATGGCCTTATTGTAACCCTAACCCTCTAACCCTAACCCTAACCAAATAACTCTAAATTAAGTCTTTGTTACTTACAATATGTTCCCCATACTAAAGTGTTACCAAAACAACAAAAACATATAACTTCGTCTTGAATTTGAAAAAAAATAAAAATAATTATTTTTCACTAAAGAAGGGTTGGGTGAATGCACATATACAACTGGTTGGGTTTGGTACCTCCAACAAGGTTAAGAACCACTGCGTTACAGCCGTATTCCAAAATGGAGTACATTTATTTTATTTTTATTTTTTATTTTATTTTGCAAATGTATCAACAATTTAAAAAAATAAAGTCTTTTTGAGCTTGGTTCGCCTATCTTTGGGCAATTTCACCCATGCCTTTCGAGCTCCAGCAGTTTGGATGGGAAGCGTTTGTTTTCACCCAAGATGTCTCTGTGCATTGCTGAATTCATCTTTCCCTCTATCTAATGTGAATGTGGAGTGAATGAATGATGGGTTCTCAGTAGAGATGTCCGATAATGGCTTTTTTGCCGCTATCCGATATTCCGATATTGTCCAACTCTTAATTACCGATACCGATATCAACGGTACGGTCGTGGAATGAACACATTATTATGCCTAATTTTGTTGTGATGCCCCGCTGGATGCATTAAACAATGTAACAAGGTTTTCCAAACTAAATCAACTCAAGTTATGGAAAAAAATGCCAACATGGCACTGCCATATTTATTATTGAAGTCATAAAGTGCATTCTTTTTTTTAACATGCCTCAAAACAGCAGCTTGGAATTTGGGACATGCTCTCCCTGAGAGAGCATGAGGAGGTTGAGGTGGGCGGGGTTGAGGTGGGGGGTTGGGGGCTATGGTGTAGCGGGGGGTGTATATTGTAGCGTCCCGGAAGAGTTAGTGCTGCAAGGGGTTCTGGGTATTTGTCCTGTTGTGTTACGGTGCGGATGTTCTCCCGAAATGTGTTTGTCATTCTTGTTTGGTGTGGGTTCACAGTGTGGCGCATATTTGTAACAGTGTTAAAGTTGTTTATACGGACACCCTCAGTGTGACCTGTATGGCTGTTCACCAAGTATGCCTTGCATTCACTTGTGTGTGTGTGAAAAGCCGTAGATATTATGTGACTGGGCCAGCACGCAAAGGCAGTGCCTTTAAGGTTTATTGGCGCTCTGTACTTCTCCCTACGGCCGTGTACACAGCGGCCTTTTAATCAATCAATCAATCAATCAATGTTTATTTATATAGCCCTAAATCACAAGTGTCTCAAAGGGCTGTACAAGCCACAACGACATCCTTGGTACAGAGCCCACATAAAAAGCCATACATTTTACTTTTCGAAACCGATACCGATAATTTTGAAACCGATACCGATAATTTCCGATATTACATTTTAAAGCATTTATTGGCCGATAATATCGGCAGTCC
>NC_084741.1:73390451-73432951 GCF_033978785.1 Entelurus aequoreus | reverse complement strand
TAGCCCTTGGTTTCAAAAAGGTTGGTGACCCCTGCTGTATATATATATATATATATATATATATATATATATATATATATATATATATATATATATATATATATATATATATATATATATATATATATATATATATATATATATATATATATATATATATATATATATATATATATATATATATATATATATATATATACACACACATATACTTTATATATATATAAATGTGTATATTCCTTTAGACATACATACATATATATGTACATATATATATATATATACACACATATATATATATATATATATATATATATATATATATACACATATACATACATATATACATGCATATATATACACATATATATATACATATATACATATAAACTTACATAAATATGTACGTATAATCATATATACATATATATATATATATATATATATATATATATATATACATATATATATATATATATATATATATATATATATATATATATATATATATACACGCACACACATATATTTACACATTTATACAGTATATACACATATACATACATATATATATAAATATATACATATAAACATACATAGATAAATATGTACATATAAACATGTATATATATACATATAAACATATATATACATGTATATATACATATACTTTATATATATAAAAATGTGTATATGCATATCGACATATACATATATATATATATATATATATATATATATATATATATATATATATATATATATATATATATATATATATATATATATATATATATTTATACACACATACATACACATATATATATATATATATATATATATATATATATATATATATATATATATGTGTGTATATATATATATATGTACATATATATGTATGTATGTCTAAAGGAATATACACATTTATATATATATAAAGTATATGTGTGTGTATATATATATATATATATATATATATATATATATATATATATATATATATATATATATATATATGTATATACACATATACATATATAGGTATATGTATATATGTACATATACTGTAAATATAAATGTACACATATACATATATACACATACATGCATATATACACACATACATATATACAGACATACTATATACACATACACATACAGTATATATGTATGAAGTTCTAACAAAAGTGTAAATATAACTGTTACAACAGAAAGTAACTCGTAATCAACAGTAAATTTGCAAGTAGATTATTAATAGTTTTAACGAAATAAAACAACTGACACAATGTTACATTCTCCATGGAATAAATCTGGTTGTGAAATCAGTGTGCGTCTTTCGTCATCCAGTGTGTATGCAACACCTTCATTTGAATTGTGTTAATTGCATTGATTGTTCTGTTTTAATGAAGATGACTTTGAACAGTACTGACACTCCTCTTTTTTTAATCCAACTAAAGGCTGTTCTACTGCCGCATTCTAGCCTGGGCGCGGGCTGCTGATTGCGGAAGCTTCCACACAATCTTCATGCCCTACTTTTCCAGTCTTATTTGTGCTCTTCAGTGTTCGGAATATCTGCGTTATACAACAACAACGTTACTAACGCCGTCATTTTTACTAGTAACAAGTAATCTCATGAATTACTTGTATGAAAATCACAACGCCATTACCGATACATTTGACAGTTCTCATACAGTTTTATGTCAACATGACCACGTCAGAAGCACAGCCACTTCAAGGCAGGAAGTACATTTTCATTATCAAATGACCTTGATATCAATTGGAAGGAGGCAACATCACACAGCAAACAACACACAACAAGTATCCACTCACACTACTTTTGCAACGTGGGAATAATGAACAACAAATCAATGATGGAAGTGATAATCTTGTATTGGCAACAGGCACAGGCTTTTAAAGGCGCACGCATGCACACTCTGCTTTCATGAAACGTCTTTCAAGTGCATATGCCAGATATCTTATTTTTTATTTTTTAAAGAAACACAATAATTAATTTCCCCTACTAAGTAAATACATTTATTAAGAGTATTTTTACATGTTTTTTGATTTTTTTAGGCAAAGTAACTATATAATTATTTCAATTTTTAAAGCAATTTTTCCAAACACTGCTGCTCCATAACAGCACGGATTTGCTGCAAAAACACCACCAAAAAAAATGTCGCCTGAAAGAACGTGCTTTTTTTTATATACAGACTTGCGGCGGAACCTTTGCCTGTCCACCTCCTCACACTCGTCTCCCCCATTTGAGAGCTGGCATGAAGGGAATGTGATCCAGGCAACATCACACAGCAAACAACACACAACAGGTACACACTCACACTACTTTTGCAACGTGGGGATAATAAACAACAAATCAATACAATACCCCATGCGTGCATTGGCAACAGGCACAGGCTTTTAAAGGCACACGCTTACACACTCTGCTTTCATGAAACGTCTTCCAAGTGCATATGGCAGATTTTTTATTTTTTTTATCTTTTAAGTAACGCAATAATGAACTTCTCTATTAAGTAAACACATTTATTAAGCGTAATTTTACGCGTTATTTTTTAAGTAATTTTTCCAAACACTGCTGCTCAATAACAGCACGGATTCGCTGCAAAAACGCCACCAAAAAAATGTCGCCTGAAAGAACGTGCATTTTTTTTTTCAAAAAACTGACTTGCGGCGGAACCTTTGCCTGTCCACCTCCTCACACTCGTCTCCCCCATTTGAGAGCTGGCATGAAGGGAATGTGATCCAGGCAACATCACACAGCAAACAACACACAACAGGTACACGCTCACACTACTTTTGCAACGTGGGGAAAATGAACAAAAAATCAATGATTGAAGTGATAATCTTGCAGTCGTACAATACCCCATTCGTGCATTGACAACAGGCACAGGCTTTTAAAGGCACACGCTCACACACTCTGCTTTCATGAAACGTCTTCCAAGTGCATATGGCAGATATTTTAGTTTGTTTTTTTGTTTGTTTTTTAAGTAATGCAATAATGAATTTCCCTATTAAGTAAATACATTTATTAAGAGTAATTTTACACGTTATTTTTTAATATAATTATTTAAATTTTTGAAGTATTTTTTCCAAACACTGCTGCTCAATAACAGCACGGATTCGCTGCAAAAACGCCACCAAAAAAAAGTCGCCTCAAAGAACGTGCATTTTAAAAAAAATTGTTGTTAAATACGGACTTGCGGCGGAACCTTTGCCTGTCCACCTCCTCACACTCGTCTCCCCCATTTGAGAGCTGGCATGATGGGAATGTGATCCGGGGAGGTGCCTCTCATCTAATAGGAGATGGGGAGGGGGTGGAGATGTTGTAAGGAAATGCAGAAGTACCCCCTCCTCGCTCGGCTCCATGAAACAAAAAAAGAGCCCAATTAAGTCAGTTTGAGTTAGGGTCTTTGTGTGTGTGTGTGTGTTTATTGTGGGGTGGGGGGGGTGGGGGGTCGCACTGTGGATGCAATAAATGGAAATAAATACTCTAAGTAGCGGAGACTATCTAAAAGGCGGCAGTGTATTGGGGGACGGTGGGCTTTTTTCCTTTACTGTTGAGCGTCCCCCCCCCCCCCCAACCCCCACCCCTCCTCCTCCGCCCGCCTTGGAGGGGCCAAACTCTCAGCTCCTCGACGGGAGACGCTGAAATATTAATCGCCACGCTCCAGCCGCCGACATCGAGCGAACACAATCGCTTCAAACTCCCACCCTAATGAGTGTGTTCATGAATGGCTAATGCGCACAGATGGGTGGCTGATGACTGGATGGATCGCGATGGGGCGGTGAGGGTGGGAGGGGGACGAGGAGGGGAAGGATGGGGGGGGGGGGGGGTAAAGGAAAGACGGGAAAGGGAGGAGGGGGGCTTGGGGGGGGGGAAGTGGAAAGTGAAATTTTGGCGGTGGCGTGGAGGACGCCGGTCCGATGAAGGGGGGGGGGGGGGGTGCACAGGGACGCCGTGACCTTTTAGTGACCTCCTGACTGATGATAAACTTTGCTATGTTTGCTCTCTTCTCAACACTGCAAAAACTGATATCTAAGTAAGATGAAATATCTCAAATAAGGCTGATATTTGTTTATTTTCTGTCTGATAAGATCATTCTTCTCACTAGGCAGATTTTATGTAAGAGTGTTTTACTTGTTTTAAGGGTTTTGCTCCTAAATGATGTCAGTAAGATATTACAGCTTGTTGCTGAGATTTGATGAGCTATATTGAGTAAAACATGCTTGAAACTAGAATATCAACTGTTGTGTCATCAACACTCACAAGTAGAGATGTCCGATAATATCGGTAGGCCGATATTATCGGCCGATAAATGCTTTAAAATGTAATATCGGAAATGATCGGTATCGGGTTTTTTTTTTATTATCGGTATCGTTTTTTTTATTAAATCCACATAAAAAACACAAGATACACTTACAATTAGTGCACCAAGCCAAAAAACCTCCCTCCCCCATCTACACTCATTCACACAAAAGGGTTGTTTCTTTCTGTTATTAATATTCTGCTTCCTACATTATATATCAATATATATCAATACAGTCTGCAAGGGATACAGTCCGTAAGCACACATGATTGTGCGTGCTGCTTCTCCACTAATAGTACTAACCTTTAACACTTCATTTTACTCATTTTCATTAATTACTAGTTTCTATGTAACTGTTTTTATATTGTTTTACTTTCTTTTTTATACAAGAAAATGTTTTTAATTAATTTATCTTATTTTATTTTATTAATTTTTTTAAAAAAGGACCTTATCTTCACTATACCTGGTTGTCCAAATTAGGCATAATAATGTGTTAATTCCACGACTGTATATATAGCGGTATCGGTTGATATCAGTATCGGTTGATATCGGTATCGGTTGATATCGGTATCGGTAATTAAGAGTTGGACAATATCGGAATATCGGATCTCAGCAAAAAGCCATTATCGGACATCCCTACTCACAAATATAAAACTACTTTTTTAAAGTAGTAATTTCTTATTTCAAGCATGAAATAAAAAATCATGACTTTGACACAATTGTGTCTCATAATTAAAACAGACGACAACCAAATGGACTTTGCTGTTTTATTTTCAATGAAACAATAGATAATAGGTACTCATATAGTAGTACAGTTGGCACAGTACAGTAAACTGACAGTTAATATTCAAACATTTAACATGTGACATTTCAAACCATTTTGAACAGAAATAGTTCATGCAAATTCAGATGAATTCTTCAAAATTACAATCAAAAAAAAAATTGGCCAGGGGTGTATGTATTTATGTATATATGTATATATATATATATATATATATATATATATATATATATATATATATATATATATATATATATATATATATATATATATATATATATATATATATATATATATATATATATATATATATGAATATATATATGAATATATATTCGTTGTGCACTAATTGACTGAAAGAGCACGCACTTGGCGTGATGATGTCATGTTATCGATGGAAAAATGCATTTTTAGACAATATGATTTGCCTGAGCGGCTAGGAGACCCCGAGAGTAACAAGCGCTTGCCTTGTTGCCTTTCCATTAAGAACAATAAATTAGTTTTTAGTATAAGTTTGCTGGTTTCAAGAAATGTAATGCCGAGCGCATATCATTATGTCAAGATAATGGCACTAGCATTTACTTCATTTAAGAATATTTTTCAACATACTGAGAAAAAAGGTCTCATATTTTTTTTTTCTACCAAGAAAAGTGCACTTGTTATTAGTGAGAATATACTTATTTGAAGGTATTTTGGGTTCATTGAGGTTAGCTAATTTTACTTGTTTTGGAAAGTCTTGACAAGTAAATTTTCTTGTTCTATTGGCAGATAATTTTGCTTAGTTCAAGTAAAATAGCCCTAATGTATTTTTTTTTTTTTCCTTGTTTTTGAACACTGACTTTTTGCAGTGTAGAGATGTCGATAAATGCTTTAAAATGTGATATCGGAAATTATCGGTATCGGTTTTAAAAAGTTAAATGAATGACTTTTTAAAACGTCGTTGTATTGAGCGGTACATATCCGGTTAAACACGGATATAAACCCAGTCAGCAGCCCCTCCCATCTCCCCTCACACAACACAGGAGTTGACGACTGCAGCATGACTGGCGACGCTTGATGACCTCATCAAACCGCCGCGAGCGGAGCATAACAACAAAAAGTCAGTGTTCAGCGTTACTGTAACGCCGTTATTTTTGGCGGTAACTAGTAGTCTAACGCGTTATTTTTTATATTCAGTAACTCAGTTACTGTTACTACATGGTGCGTTATTGCGTTATTTTACGTTATTTTTTATGTAGTATCTGCTAGAAACTGAAGATCTGAGTGTGGTTTATTGGAGAGCTGCGGTGTCGTCCTTCTGATTCTTCCTGTGTCACAAGGAAGAGAAGAGGCGCGCTGTGTGTGTGTGTGTGTGTGTGTGTGTGTGTGTGTGTGTGTGTGTGTGTGTGTGTGTGTGTGTGTGTGTGTGTGTGTGTGTGTGTGTGTGTGTGTGTGTGTGTGTGTGTGTGTGTGTGTGAGGGGCGGGGGGGGCGTGTCTGTGTTTATTAACAAAACATTGTGGCGGCGCCGAAACCGAGTTTCTTAACATGGAGATATTCTCACTACTTTTCTTTTGTCGAGCACAAAGAAAAGAACATTTTAGTTCAATGTAAGTTGTGTCTTGGATCAAAGATCCTATATACTGCCCAAAACAGCAATTCAAATCTGCTGAAACAACTACAAAAGCAACATGCTTCGACGAAGCTAGTAAAGAGAGACACAGACTCCGATGCCACTTCACCTCCACCACAACCTAAGGATTTTAACGGAGGGACTGCTAGCCAGGACAACATTGATAGAGCCATTGCAGCGTATGTGCTAGAAGACATGCAGGCTATTTACACAGCAGGGTCACCCGCTTTCAGGCAGATAATTAGCATGATATCGGGCGTCAAACGGCAAATGGCGCGAAAACATTTTCCAAGTACCTGGACACAGTGGACAGTGAGTACATAAACATGGAAAGCAAGCTAAAGAAGACTCTGCCTCTGCTCATCAGTCATCACTGAAGGTACACACACTCTTGTCAATTCTCTTATATACTCTTTATTCTAGACTTCTAGAGTGTTTGATTATCACATCACTCTAAAGCAGTGGTTCTTAACCTTGTTGGAGGTACCGAACCCCACCAGTTTCATATGCGCATTCACCCAACCCTTCTTTAGTGGAAAATAAAATGTTGGGTTTTTTCAAATTCAAGACAAAGTTATATGTTTTTGGTAACACTTTAGTATGGGGAACATATTCTAAGTAACAAAGACTTAATTTAGAGGTTTTTGGACACTAGGGGAACATATTCTAAGTAACAAAGACTTAATTTAGAGTTAATTGGACACTAGAGGAACATATTCTAAGTAACAAAGACTTAATTTAGAGTTATTTGGTTAGGGTTAGAGGGTTAGGGCCAGGGTTAGAGGGTTAGGGTTATAATAAGGCCATGCAGAATAAGGCATTAATAAGAACTTAATAATGACTAGTTAAGAGCCAATATGTTACTAATTTGCATGTTAATAAGCAACTAACTAATGGTGAATATGTTCCCCATACTAAAGTATTACCATGTTTTATTACTGGTGCACTTGATGAAGCGTGCATGAACATCACCTTGTTCAAACAACAAAACCAACACAGTGCATAAACTCACAACAAATGACACACCTGCAAATCAGTCTGACTTCTGCTGTTGCCGTATCCGTAATACGCCGATATGGAGACTTTTTATTTCCACAATGAGTCGGGTGTGTCTTGACCTCCGCCGAACCCCTGAGCCTGACTCACCCAACCCCTAGGGTTCCATCCAACCCAGGTTAAGAACCACTGCTCTAAATGTATAGACTATAAAGTTCACAAACATAAAGAGTAGAGATGTCGGCAGGCTGATATTATCGGCCGATATATGCGTTAAAATGTAATATCGAAAATTATCGGTATCGGTTTTTTTATTATCGGTATCGTTTTTTTTGTTTTGTTTTTTTTTTTTTTTTTTTTTGTTATTAAATCCACATAAAAAACACAAGATACACTTACAATTAGTGCACCAACCCAAACAACCTCCCTCCCCCCATTTACACTCATTCACACAAAAGGGTTGTTTCTTTCTGTTATTAATATTCTGCTTCCTACATTATATATCAATATATATCAATACAGTCTGCAAGGGATACAGTTATTAATATTAACAATATATATCAATACAGTCTGCAAGGGATACAGTCCGTAAGCACACATGATTGTGCGTGCTGCTGCTCCACTAATAGTACTAACCTTTAACAGTTAATTTTACTCATTTTCATTCATTACTAGTTTCTATGTAACTGTTTTTATATTGTTTTACTTTCTTTTTTATTTAAGAAATGTTTTTAATTTATTTATCTTATTTTAATTTTTTTTAATTTTTTTTAAAAAGGACCTTATCTTCACCATACCTGGTTGTCCAAATTAGGCATAATAATGTGTTAATTCCACGACTGTATATATAGCGGTATCGGTTGATATCAGTATCTGTTAATATCGGTTTACTAATTTTCATTCATTACTAGTTTCTATGTAACTGTTTTTATATTGTTGTACTTTCTTTTTTATTCAAGAAAATGTTTTTAATTTATTTATCTTATTTTACAATTTTTTTTAAAAAGTACCTTATCTTCACCATACCTGGTTGTCCAAATTAGGCATAATAATGTGTTAATTCCACGACTGTATATATCGGTTGATATCGGTATCGGTTGATATCGGTATCGGTAATTAAAGAGTTGGACAATATCGGACTATCGGATATCGGCAAAAAGCCATTATCGGACATCCCTAATAAAGAGGGATCCTAGTGGGCCAGGCCAATCTTTCCTTTTCTCCAAACTAAAACTGGGGAAATGCGTAGAGTGTTCTGGGCTTCAGTACAGTGTTGATCTCCTGAAGACATGATTTTATTTCACAATTCCTTGAGGGGAAAAAAGGCCTGGTTAGGCTTTGTGTATAGCAGTATGTGTGCTGTATATAGTGACATGACATATAATCATGTCATGTGTGCCTTCCTTGGTTGAAGCCAGCTTTACAGCTATTTTGTTATTATGCTGTTTGTTAATTATGTATGTTATGTTGCAGCTTTTTAAAATAGTTTTGTCAATTTGTTCTGGCCCGAAATAAATTGGCCCTTTGAAACATATCTTTGTCTTTGTGTGTTGTATGTAGACCACATTGTTTGTGTGTTGTATGTAGACCACATTGTTTGTGTGTTGTATGTAGACCACATTGTTTGTGTGTTGTATGTAGACCACATTGTTTGTGTGTTGTATGTAGACCACATTGCTTGTGTGTTGTATGTAGACCACATTGTTTGTGTGTTGTATGTAGACCACATTGCTTGTGTGTTGTATGTAGACCACATTGTTTGTGTGTTGTATGTAGACCACATTGTTTGTGTGTTGTATGTAGACCACATTGTTTGTGTGTTGTATGTAGACCACATTGTTTGTGTGTTGTATGTAGACCACATTGTTTGTGTGTTGTATGTAGACCACATTGTTTGTGTGTTGTATGTAGAGCACATTGTTTGTGTGTTGTATGTAGACCACATTGTTTGTGTGTTGTATGTAGACCACATTGTTTGTGTGTTGTATGTAGAGCACATTGTTTGTGTGTTGTATGTAGACCACATTGTTTGTGTGTTGTATGTAGACCACATTGTTTGTGTGTTGTATGTAGACCACATTGTTTGTGTGTTGTATGTAGAGCACATTGTTTGTGTGTTGTATGTAGACCACATTGTTTGTGTGTTGTATGTAGACCACATTGCTTGTGTGTTGTATGTAGACCACATTGTTTGTGTGTTGTATGTAGACCACATTGTTTGTGTGTTGTATGTAGACCACATTGTTTGTGTGTTGTATGTAGAGCACATTGTTTGTGTGTTGTATGTAGACCACATTGTTTGTGTGTTGTATGTAGACCACATTGTTTGTGTGTTGTATGTAGAGCACATTGTTTGTGTGTTGTATGTAGACCACATTGTTTGTGTGTTGTATGTAGACCACATTGTTTGTGTGTTGTATGTAGACCACATTTCTTAGCACAGTTCTGTGATGCAAATGCATGTCAAGTTGATCAACAGATTGTGTTATTGTCCAGTGCAGACCTGGGCAAACTAAGGCCCGGGGGCCACATGCGGCTCGTTAAGCTTTTCAATCTGGCCCGCCGGACATTCCCAAATACTTTTTTTTAGATGTAAAGTGTAGCTGCCATTATGATGTGCACTCATGTTTTCTAATGACCGTAAGTCTTCAACTATATAAAGTATTTAAATGGTTGGAATCTGCGCTTTTGGATGATATACCAATATGGTAATCTAATTAGCTACTATGGTCATCTAATTAGTTACTATGGTCATCTACGTCACAGCAGCTCAGACGAGGCACCAAGCAGTGTGGGTGGGAAACGTTTCCACAGACGCGGAAGGAGATTTTCACAACAAAGTTGTAAAGCTTCGTGATATATCAGATGTATCAGATTGTAGGTGGTTTTATTTTGTACCCTTGGCGTTCATATTTCACTGTTTGTTGCATTTTTGTTGCGTTTCACTTGATTGTAAAATATGTGGATCGAAAGGGGGTGTGACATTCATATTTTGTCAATATTCAGTGTTTTATCGTTCATAGAAAAATGTACAATTCCATTACGTCAGTGGTGTCCAAAGTGTGGCCCGGGGGCCATTTGCGGCCCGCAGCTAATGTTTTACCGGCCCGCTGCACATCATTCTAAAAATACTAAAACATTTTTTAAATAAAAGAGCAAATAGGTGAAATGCAATCAGAAAAAGTTGCATTGTTGAATCTAATAACACTTTTTTTTTAAAATAATTTATCAAAAAATAATAATGAATCAAAATCAATGTTGCTATGAATTATTGACTGATTTTAGGACAAAAAGGAAATAAACACAAATAAAAAAACATGAAAAATATGAAAATTATTTAAAAAAAATACATACTAATTATATACTAATACTAATTATTTTATTGATTGTTATTATGAATATACTAAACTAATTACATTATATTTTATCTGAAGCTATAGAGATTTAAGTGTTGATTGTAAAAAAATAAAAATAAAAAAGCAACAAAAAAAAAAGCATGACCTTTTTGAGTGGGGCACTTTTGGATCCCCAATAATTTTATTGGAATTTAAAAAAATAAATGTTGCTATTAATTACTAACCTATTTAGGGATCCAATTACTTCACATCAAATATTCCACTTTGAAAATATTTTTGGGAAAAATACTATATTTTATATTTTTGCCCCCAAAAATAGGATTTTGACAAAAAGCTCATAAAACGTAAAAAAAAAAATATATATATATATATATATATATATATATATATATATATATATATATATATATATATATATATATATATATATATATATATATATTTATATATATATATATATATATATATTTATATATATATATATATATATATATATATATATATATATATATATATATATATATATACTGTATATATATATATATATATATATATATATATATATATATATATATATATATATATATATATATATTAGGGCTGCAACTAACGATTAATTTGATAATCGATTAATCTGTCGATTATTACTTCGATTAATCGATTAATAATCGGATAAAAGAGACAAACTACATTTCTATCCTATCCAGTATTTTATTGAAAAAAAACAGCATACTGGCACCATACTTATTTTGATTATTGTTTCTCAGCTGTTTGTAAATGTTGCAGTTTATAAATAAAGGTTTAGTATTTATTAAAAAATAAAAATTAAAAAAAACTCTGCGCATGCGCATAGCATAGATCCAACGGATCGATGACTAAATTAATCGGCAACTATTTTAATAATCGATTTTAATCGATTTAATCGATTAGTTGTTGCAGCCCTAATATATATATACACATATATATATATATTTGTATATATTTGAAGTTGATCGAACTTCAAATATGAAGTTGAATTAGAGATTCAAGCGTTTAATAAAAAATAAATAATATATGACTTATTTTTAACCTTTTTTAAGACTGAAACCCTTCTGGGTCTAACTTGAGGGAGGCCCAAAGGTTAAAAAAAAAGAAGTGTATATTGTATAGGTTTTGAAAATGAAATGATATCAAAATGGCCCCCGCGTGCTTTGATTTTTCAGTGCGCGGCCCTCAGTGGAAAAAGTTAGGACACCCCTGCATTACGTTTTTTAAGGCGGTCTGTCATGACGTTTTTAGCATTCAATCAGACATTATTGTGAGGTTTTGTATTAGTGTTCTTAAAAATAGATATACCGGCCCCCAGACACATTTTTTTCTCTAAATGTGGCCCCCCGAGTCAAAATAATTGCCCGGGCCTGCTCCAGTGCAATAACAGTACTGAAATGAAGGCTAAAAGGGCATTAATGGGAGCCTTACATTTTTGTTTGAAAAAGAAGTAACTAAATAGTTACTTTTCAGTTAGTAACTGAGTTACTAACTCAGACGGCGTAGCGGGCAGACGGCAGACTGCGGGGGTCTGGCTGGTGAGAGCGTTGCACGTGCGCTCATTACCATTCCGAGGTCATGTGCCCGCTGACGTCACGCCCAGAAAAATGCGGGTTAACGTGTCTTGCCCTGCGTGTACCACAGAGGCCACCTGGGTATTAGGACGCACACACACACACACACACACACACACACACACATATATATATATATATATATATGCAACAAACACACTCTCGGGCTGCATCTAATTAGAGGATGCTGTGACCTAATTCCTCACCTCTCCTCCGCAGTCACTCTCAGGGCCTCCGCCGCTCGCGTCGCTCGGATTAGGCGGGAAAATGGAAAGTGTGTGTGGGAGCGAGACGGCATTCAGACTGGGAGGCGTGGAGGGATTTCAGACGGGAGACCTATTTTTTAAAATAATTCAAATAAGCACAATCAAACGCCGAAGGTAGGACTCGAGCCGTTGTGCAGTACGGCCAATTAGACCAAATGGCGTTGCCATGACGACGCGTGGGCCAGACGCGACAGCGCCTTTTTGCTGATTCAAATCAACATTAACGTGTATTTGTTTCCGAGTGGAACTCATCTGGAGTGGAGCAAAACATTTAGGCGCACTCCAAAACCTTTGAATGGTGCTGCACTCGGGCGTCAAAGAATGACACAGCTGTGTCCCAAAAGCTAAACGCTGGTTTCAACTTCAACGGACAGAGAGAGATATTCATGCAACAATACATTTTATTAAGCTTCATACTCACAACTCTTTCTCTAAAAATAGTAGCCAAAATGTTCCATGACAAAGCTTTGTACAAACCCTGTTTCCATATGAGTTGGGAAATGGTGTTAGATGTAAATATAAACGGAATACAATGATTTGCAAATCCTTTTCAAGCCATATTCAGTTGAATATGCTACAAAGACAACATATTTCATGTTCAAACTGATAAACTTTGTTTTTTTTGCAAATAATCATTGACTTTATAATTTGATGGCAGCAACACGTGACAAAGAAGTTGGGAAAGGTGGCAATAAATACTGATAAAGTTGAGGAATGCTCATCAAACACTTATTTGGAACATCCCACAGGTGTGCAGGCTAATTGGGAACAGGTGGGTGCCATGATTGGCTATAAAAGTAGATTCCATGAAATGCTCAGTCATTCACAAACAAGGATGGGGCGAGGGTCACCACTTTGTCAACAAATGCCTGAGCAAATTGTTGAACAGTTTAAGAACAACCTTTCTCAAGCAGCTATTGCAAGGAATTTAGGGATTTCACCATCTACGCTCCGTAATATCATCAAAGAGAATGTGGAGAAATCACTGCACGTAAGCAGCTAAGCCCGTGACCTTCCATCCCTCAGGCTGTACTGCATCAACAAGCCACATCAGTGTGTAAAGGATATCACCGCATGGGCTAGAACACTTCAGAAACCCACTGTCAGTAACTACAGTTGGTCGCTACATCTGTAAGTGCAAGTTAAAACCGTTTATCAACAACACCCAGAAACGCCGTCGGCTTCGCTGGGCCTGAGCTCATCTAAGATGGACTGATACAAAGTGGAAAAGTGTTCTGTGGTCTGACGAGTCCACATTTCAAATTGTTTTTGGAAACTGTGGACGTCGTGTCCTCCGGACCAAAGAGGAAAAGAACCATCCGGATTGTTCTAGGCGCAAAGTGGAAAAGCCAGCATCTGTGATGGTATGGGGGTGTATTAGTGCTAGGGATGTCCGATAACGGCTTTTTGCCGATATCCGATATTCCGATATTGTCCAACTCTTTAACCGATATCAACCGATACCGATATCAACCGATATATGCAGTCGTGGAATTAACACATTATTATGCCTAATTTGGACAACCAGGTATGGTGAAGATGAGGTACTTTTTAAAAAAAATAAGAAAATAAGATAACTAAATTAAAAACATTTTCTTGAATAAAAAAGAAATTAAAACAATATAATGCATTATATTGTTTGTTTTTATATTATAAATGCATTTTTTTATTGTTGTTTTTTTTAAACTAAAATGTAAAAACAATATGGTAAGTTGCCATGATTTCACTTCAAAATGTAGTGTATATTAGTGTGAATGGAAAAACAGTACTGCTGTTTTTATGGTTAAAAAAATAAAATAAAATAAAATTTAAAAAAAAGGGGGAGCTCAGTTGTCAGAATTTTACTGTAAAATTTACAATTTTTTTTACTGTAAAGTAAAAAAAAAAAAAGAAATTTTACAGTAAAATGTTGCCACCTGAGCTGCCAGTTTGTTCGGTTTTTTTTTTTACCACAAATCAACAAGTGTAGATTTTTTGGTGTATTACCGTAAATGCCAAAACGGCACCACAGTTTATTACAGTAAAAAAAAAAGGACTGTTTTTTTCATTTAGATAAAAAATGCTGTAAAAAAAACACAGCAAATTTCACAATTTTACCATGAAATCTATTGCTCCTTTTACATTGCACAATTTGATGGATAACTTGCTTTGAAATCATCATTATTAGTATTTATTTCCATTTAAAAAATGGTTTGAATGTTTGATAATTAGGGATGTCCGATAATGGCTTTTTGCCGATATCCGATATGCCGATATTGTCCAACTCTTTAATTACCGATATCAACCGATACCGATATCAACCGATATATACAGTCGTGGAATTAACACATTATTATGCCTAATTTGGACAACCAGGCATGGTGAAGATAAGGTCCTTTTTTTTAAAAATTATAAAATAAAATAAGATAAATAAATTAAAAACATTTTCTTGAATAAAAAAGAAAGTACAACAATATAAAAACAGTTACATAGAAACTAGTAATGAATGAAAATGAGTAAAATGAAGTGTTAAAGGTTAGTACTATTAGTGGAGCAGCAGCACGCACAATCATGTGTGCTTACGGACTGTATCCCTTGCAGACTGTATTGATATATATTGATATATAATGTAGGAAGCAGAATATTAATAACAGAAAGAAACAACCCTTTTGTGTGAATGAGTGTGAATGGGGGGAGGGAGGTTTTTTAGGTTGGTGCACTAATTGTAAGTGTATCTTGTGTTTTTTATGTGGATTTAATTTAAAAAATAAAAAAATTTAAAAAACAAACTATACTGATAATTAAAAAAACGATACCGATAATTTCCGATATTACATTTTAACGCATTTATCGGCCGATAATATCGGCAGACCGATATTATCGGACATCTCTATTGATAATATATTTTTGCATAATTAGACAATATTTAAGTTAACATCATTTGCGGTCACATGGAGTAAATTTTTTTTTTTTCTCCCAAAATAAAAAGAAAGAATACATTTAGTAAGAAAGGTTACAGTACTTTATTGATACATGTTATTTCCAGGCTTTCCAGGGCCAAATAAAATGAAGTGGCCTTGAGTTTGACACCTGTGCTTTACAAGAAACACATGGAGTTTTGACGGCAAGTACGGCGCGAGAGTCTGTTCGAATAAAAAGTGTTTCTCGCCTTCCTGTCGGTCGTTTTTTCTTAATAATGATCTGGCAGCAGCCAGCGTCATCTCACAAGACCCTCGGGTGCCGTGAATGTCAATCAAGTGACCAAAGTCTTGGTGAAGATTGATGATCGCTAATTTTTAGGTCTATTTTTTTGAATGCCAGGGTGGCGATGGACTGAACACCCTCCACCATCCACTGACACACCCTCCGCCATCCACTGACACACCCTCCGCCATCCACCGCTAGCTCACGGTCGACGTAATGGCCGCCCCTGATTGCGCTTTTTGTACGATGAGCCGTCCTTGGCGGACCGTGCCTGTCCCGTGTGTCCATCACACCAAAAGTCCCCGGCCAACGGAGGTGTATTTACAGCGAAGGTGCGTGACAGGGAGGGCGCACGCTGACGGACACATCTGTCAGCATCTTTGCATGAGCTGATGCACGCATTGTGTGTGTGTGTGTGTGTGTGTGTGTGTGTGTGTGTGTGTGTGTGTGTGTGTGTGTGTGTGTGTGTGTGTGTGTGTGTGTGTGTGTGTGTGTGTGTGTGTGTGTGTGTGTGTTCTTGTATTTCTACCCTTCTTGAGACATCAACAAGGAAAAGTACCTTCCAATACGGGAAAACCATAGCATCTAATAGAGAATGTCTCATTTGCACCCCCTGGTGGTGACATCTACCAAAATGAGGGTGGTACCAAAAAGGAGGGATTTTTCAAATTGACTGTGTGTCGGTTTTAAAAGTGTTCCCGCTCTCTGGTCAACATATGAAATGACAAGTGTGTGTAAAAATTTGAAGTGCTCCCCCTCTGGTCAACATATGAAATAACGAGTGTGTGTAAGAAATTGAAATGCGCCCCCTTTGGCTGAAATTAATTTAAAAAAATATGTATATAGAGACATACTGTATTTACGTGAAGTAACTAATGAAAATTAAAAACCAATTACAAACAAAACAAACAAAAAAATAACTAAAAGCAGTCTTTTTCTCACAATGTGTCGACTTTTTCTTATAAAATTGGAAACAATTTCTCATATTCTTTCAGTTTCTGTAATATTTGCAATATTTTCTCGTAAAATTAGTACTTTTTTAATGTAAAATGATTACTTTTTAATGTAAAATGGTGACATTTGTCAAGTAAAATTCTGATTTATTATTATAATATTGCCAAAATGTTAAAGCTTTCTTATAAAATTGACTTTTGTCAGGTAAAATTACGTCTCTTTTCATAAAATTGCGAAATTTTTAAGCTTTTCCTGTAAAATTGTGACTGTTATTGGGTAAAATTCCAACTTGTATCATAATGTTGCACAAATATTCAGTTTTTCTTGTAAAATGTTGACTTGCGTTGAGTAAAATTACAACTTTTATTATAATCCTGCCAAAATTCTAAACCAAAAACCAATTACAAACAAAAAATTAACTAAAAGCAGTCTTTCTCTCACCATGTGTCGACTTTTTCTTATAAAATTGGAAACAATTTCTCATATTCTTTCAGTTTCTGTAATATTGCAATATTTTCTCTTAAAATTATTACTTTTTTAATGTAAAATAGTTACTTTTTAATGCAAAATGGTGACATTTGTCATACAAAATTCTGACTTTTATCACAATATTTTGTTGTTCTTGTAAAATAGCGACATTTTTTTGAGTAAAATTATGACTTTGGTATTAGTTTGCCAAGTAAAATTCCGATTCATTATTATAATATTGCCAAAATGTTAAAGCTTTCTTATAAAATTGACTTTTGTCAAGTAAAATTACGTCTCTTTTCATAAAATTGCCAAATTTTTAAGCTTTTCTTGTAAAATTGTGACTGTTATTGGGTAAAATTCCAACTTTTATCATAATATTGCACAAATATTCAGTTTTTCTTGTAAAATGTTGACTTGCGTTGAGTAAAATTACAACTTTTATTATAATCCTGCCAAAATTCTGAACCAAAAACCAATTACAAACAAAACATTAAGTAAAAGCAGTCTTTCTCTCACCATGTGTCGACTTTTTCTAATAAAATTGGAAACAATTTCTCATATTCTTTCAGTTTCTGTTATATTGCAATATTTTCTCGTAAAATTAGTACTTTTTAATGTAAAAAGATTACTTTTTAATGCAAAATGGTGACATTTTTCATACAAAATTCTGACTTTTATCACAATATTTTGTTGTTCTTGTAAAATAGTGACATTTTTTTGAGTAAAATTATGACTTTGGTAATAATTTGCCAAGTAAAATTCCGATTTATTATTATAATATTGCCAAAATGTTAAAGCTTTCTTATAAAATTGACTTTCGTCAAGTAAAATTACGTCTCTTTTCATAAAATTGCCAAATTTTTAAGCTTTTCCTGTAAAATTGTGACTGTTATTGTGTAAAATTCCAACTTGTATCAAAATATTGCACAAATATTCAGTTTTTCTTGTAAAATGTTGACTTGCGTTGAGTAAAATTACAACTTTTATTATAATACTGCCAAAATTCTAAACCAAAAACCAATTACAAACAAAAAATTAACTAAAAGCAGTCTTTCTCTCACCATGTGTCGACTTTTTCTAATAAAATTGGAAACAATTTCTCATATTCTTTCAGTTTCTGTAATATTTGCAATATTTTCTCGTAAAGTTAGTACTTTTTTAATGTAAAATGATTACTTTTTAATGCAAAATGGTGACATTTGTCATACAAAATTCTGACTTTTATCACATTATTTTGTTGTTTATGTAAAATAGCGACATTTTTTTGAGTAAAATTATGACTTTGGTAGTAATTTGCCAAGTAAAATTCCGATTTATTATTATAATATTGCCAAAATGTTAAAGCTTTCTTATAAAATTGACTTTCGTCAAGTAAAATTACGTCTCTTTTCATAAAATTGCCAAATTTTTAAGCTTTTCTTGTAAAATTGTGACTGTTATTGGGTAAAATTCCAACTTTTATCATAATATTGCACAAATTTTCAGATTTTCTTGTAAAATGTTGACTTGCGTTGAGTAAAATTGCAACTTTTATTATAAAAATGCCAAAATTCAAAGTTTTACTTGTGAAATTGTGACTTTTTTTGGGTGAAATTTGAACACATTTTTCACAACAAGCTTTTTATATATTTTAATTAATAATTAAAATATATTAAATTAATAATTTAATAATAATGTAATTAATATTTTATATTTGCATAGTATGTATATATTATTAATGTTGTCAATAAAAATCTTTATATATCTCTAAAGGGTGGTACTAAATATTTTTCGGCGGTCTCAAGGAGGTAACAAATATGGATGTGTGTGTGTGTGTGTGTGTGTGTGTGTGTGTGTGTGTGTGTGTGTGTGTGTGTGTGTGTGTGTGTGTGTGTGTGTGTGTCACAGTGCTCCTGGAAGGAGGGGGGCGAGGGGGGGGGTCTAGGCTAGGCTGTAGCAGCAGTTTCCGCCTGAGTGCGACTGTCAGTGGGCATCAGTCAGTGGGCAGGACACGGGGATCATTAGTGGAGACGAGAGGACCAGGGAAAAAAAGGGGGAGAAAGTGGGGGTGAGCAGCCTGTGTGAGTCGGCCGCCGCGTCTTAATATCCCGTCTTGAGAGCATTACACACACGGCGCTGCACTTTCCTCTCAGTCACGCAATCGGCCCCTCCGCCGAGACCCCTGGCCCAGGCCTCCGCCCCCACCACCCTGTCACTCTCCCTGCATGCATCCATCCTCACCCTGCATCTCTGTCTGACCCCCCCCCCCTCTGAAGACATGCCCTCACTTAAGGAGGGTGCATCACAGGTTTGCCCCCCCCCCACCTCTGCTGCCTTGTCGGCGTTCCATCTCAGCCCGCTGCACCCATTTCTCAAGCACTCCATGCCAGCGCTGGTCTTCTCCTTTGCACTTATCACTCTCTGCTTGAGTCTGTGGATGTGGAACATCTGCGCGACACACGTCCACGCGTGTGGAGACTAAAGTGTCGGGACACATTTTTGGAGATCACCCGTGTTGGACGTCAGGACCATCGTCGGTCTTGTGCATTCCAGAGCCGGTTCTTCCAAAACCAAAGAAACCTGCATGCACTCAATCAATCAATCAATGTTTATTTATATAGCCCTAAATCACAAGTGTCTCAAAGGGCTGCACAAGCCACGACGACATACCCGGTTCAGAGCCCACATAAGGGCAAGGAAAAACTCAACCCAGTGGGACGTCGATGTGAATGACTATGAGAAACCTTGGAGAGGACCGCAGATGTGGGTAACCCCCCGCCCTAGGGGTAACCGGATGCAATGGACGTCGAGTGGGTCTGACATAATATTGTGAAAGTCCAGTCCATAGTGGATCTAACATAATAGTGAGAGAGTCCAGTCCATAGTGGATCTAACATAATAGTGACAGTCCAGTCCATAGTGGATCTAACATAATAGTGAGAGTCCAGTCCATAGTGGATCTAACATAATAGTGTGAGAGTCCAGTCCATAGTGGATCTAACATAATAGTGAGAGTCCAGTCCATAGTGGATCTAACATAACAGTGTGAGAGTCCAGTCCATAGTGGATCTAACATAATAGTGAGAGTACAGTCCATAGTGGATCTAACATAATAGTGAGAGTACAGTCCATAGTGGATCTAACATAATAGTGTGAGAGTCCAGTCCATAGTGGATCTAACATAATAGTGAGAGTCCAGTCCATAGTGGATCTAACATAATAGTGAGAGTCCAGTCCATAGTGGATCTAACATAATAGTGAGAGTCCAGTCCATAGTGGATCTAACATAATAGTGAGAGTCCAGTCCATAGTGGATCTAACATAATAGTGTGAGAGTCCAGTCCATAGTGGATCTAACATAATAGTGAGAGTACAGTCCATAGTGGATCTATCATAATAGTGTGAGAGTCCAGTCCATAGTGGATCTAACATAATAGTGAGAGTCCAGTCCATAGTGGATCTAACATAATAGTGAGAGTCCAGTCCATAGTGGATCTAACATAATAGTGACAGTCCAGTCCATAGTGGATCTAACATAATAGTGTGAGAGTCCAGTCCATAGTGGATCTAACATAATAGTGAGAGTACAGTCCATAGTGGATCTAACATAATAGTGACAGTCCAGTCCATAGTGGATCTAACATAATAGTGAGAGAGTCCAGTCCATAGTGGATCTAACATAATAGTGACAGTCCAGTCCATAGTGGATCTAACATAATAGTGAGAGTCCAGTCCATAGTGGATCTAACATAATAGTGTGAGAGTCCAGTCCATAGTGGATCTAACATAATAGTGAGAGTCCAGTCCATAGTGGATCTAACATAACAGTGTGAGAGTCCAGTCCATAGTGGATCTAACATAATAGTGAGAGTACAGTCCATAGTGGATCTAACATAATAGTGAGAGTACAGTCCATAGTGGATCTAACATAATAGTGTGAGAGTCCAGTCCATAGTGGATCTAACATAATAGTGAGAGTCCAGTCCATAGTGGATCTAACATAATAGTGAGAGTCCAGTCCATAGTGGATCTAACATAATAGTGAGAGTCCAGTCCATAGTGGATCTAACATAATAGTGAGAGTCCAGTCCATAGTGGATCTAACATAATAGTGTGAGAGTCCAGTCCATAGTGGATCTAACATAATAGTGAGAGTACAGTCCATAGTGGATCTATCATAATAGTGTGAGAGTCCAGTCCATAGTGGATCTAACATAATAGTGAGAGTCCAGTCCATAGTGGATCTAACATAATAGTGAGAGTCCAGTCCATAGTGGATCTAACATAATAGTGACAGTCCAGTCCATAGTGGATCTAACATAATAGTGTGAGAGTCCAGTCCATAGTGGATCTAACATAATAGTGAGAGTACAGTCCATAGTGGATCTAACATAATAGTGACAGTCCAGTCCATAGTGGATCTAACATAATAGTGTGAGAGTCCAGTCCATAGTGGATCTAACATAATAGTGAGAGTACAGTCCATAGTGGATCTAACATAATAGTGAGAGTACAGTCCATAGTGGATCTAACATAATAGTGTGAGAGTCCAGTCCATATTGGATCTAACATAATAGTGTGAGAGTCCAGTCCATAGTGGATCTAACATAATAGTGAGAGTCCAGTCCATAGTGGATCTAACATAATAGTGTGAGAGTCCAGTCCATAGTGGATCTAACATAATATTGAGAGTCCAGTCCATAGTGGATCTAACATAATAGTGAGAGTACAGTCCAGAGTGGATCTAACATAATAGTGTGAGAGTCCAGTCCATAGTGGATCTAACATAATAGTGAGAGTCCAGTCCATAGTGGATCTAACATAACAGTGTGAGAGTCCAGTCCATAGTGGATCTAACATAATAGTGAGAGTACAGTCCATAGTGGATCTAACATAATAGTGTGAGAGTCCAGTCCATAGTGGATCTAACATAATAGTGAGAGTCCAGTCCATAGTGGATCTAACATAATAGTGTGAGAGTCCAGTCCATAGTGGATCTAACATAATAGTGAGAGTCCAGTCCATAGTGGATCTAACATAATAGTGAGAGTCCAGTCCATAGTGGATCTAACATAATAGTGAGAGTCCAGTCCATAGTGGATCTAACATAATAGTGTGAGAGTTCAGTCCATAGTGGATCTAACATAATAGTGAGAGTACAGTCCATAGTGGATCTATCATAATAGTGTGAGAGTCCAGTCCATAGTGGATCTAACATAATAGTGAGAGTCCAGTCCATAGTGGATCTAACATAATAGTGAGAGTCCAGTCCATAGTGGATCTAACATAATAGTGAGAGTCCAGTCCATAGTGGATCTAACATAATAGTGTGAGAGTCCAGTCCATAGTGGATCTAACATAATAGTGAGAGTACAGTCCATAGTGGATCTAACATAATAGTGAGAGAGTCCAGTCCATATTGGATCTAACATAATAGTGTGAGAGTCCAGTCCATAGTGGATCTAACATAATAGTGAGAGTCCAGTCCATAGTGGATCTAACATAATAGTGAGAGTCCAGTCCATAGTGGATCTAACATAATAGTGTGAGAGTCCAGTCCATAGTGGATCTAACATAATAGTGAGAGTACAGTCCATAGTGGATCTAACATAATAGTGTGAGAGTCCAGTCCATATTGGATCTAACATAATAGTGTGAGAGTCCAGTCCATAGTGGATCTAACATAATAGTGAGAGTCCAGTCCATAGTGGATCTAACATAATAGTGTGAGAGTCCAGTCCATAGTGGATCTAACATAATATTGAGAGTCCAGTCCATAGTGGATCTAACATAATAGTGAGAGTACAGTCCAGAGTGGATCTAACATAATAGTGTGAGAGTCCAGTCCATAGTGGATCTAACATAATAGTGAGAGTCCAGTCCATAGTGGATCTAACATAACAGTGTGAGAGTCCAGTCCATAGTGGATCTAACATAATAGTGAGAGTACAGTCCATAGTGGATCTAACATAATAGTGTGAGAGTCCAGTCCATAGTGGATCTAACATAATAGTGAGAGTCCAGTCCATAGTGGATCTAACATAATAGTGTGAGAGTCCAGTCCATAGTGGATCTAACATAATAGTGAGAGTCCAGTCCATAGTGGATCTAACATAATAGTGAGAGTCCAGTCCATAGTGGATCTAACATAATAGTGAGAGTCCAGTCCATAGTGGATCTAACATAATAGTGTGAGAGTTCAGTCCATAGTGGATCTAACATAATAGTGAGAGTACAGTCCATAGTGGATCTATCATAATAGTGTGAGAGTCCAGTCCATAGTGGATCTAACATAATAGTGAGAGTCCAGTCCATAGTGGATCTAACATAATAGTGAGAGTCCAGTCCATAGTGGATCTAACATAATAGTGAGAGTCCAGTCCATAGTGGATCTAACATAATAGTGTGAGAGTCCAGTCCATAGTGGATCTAACATAATAGTGAGAGTACAGTCCATAGTGGATCTAACATAATAGTGAGAGTACAGTCCATAGTGGATCTAACATAATAGTGTGAGAGTCCAGTCCATATTGGATCTAACATAATAGTGTGAGAGTCCAGTCCATAGTGGATCTAACATAATAGTGAGAGTCCAGTCCATAGTGGATCTAACATAATAGTGTGAGAGTCCAGTCCATAGTGGATCTAACATAATATTGAGAGTCCAGTCCATAGTGGATCTAACATAATAGTGAGAGTACAGTCCAGAGTGGATCTAACATAATAGTGTGAGAGTCCAGTCCATAGTGGATCTAACATAATAGTGAGAGTCCAGTCCATAGTGGATCTAACATAATAGTGAGAGTCCAGTCCATAGTGGATCTAACATAATAGTGAGAGTCCAGTCCATAGTGGATCCAACATAATAGTGAGAGTCCAGTCCATAGTGGATCTAACATAATAGTGAGAGAGTCCAGTCCATAGTGGATCTAACATAATATTGTGAAAGTCCAGTCCATAGTGGATCTAACATAATAGTGAGAGTCCAGTCCATAGTGGATCTAACATAATAGTGAGAGAGTCCAGTCCATAGTGGATCTAACATAATAGTGAGAGTCCAGTCCATAGTGGATCTAACATAATAGTGTGAGAGTCCAGTCCATAGTGGATCTAACATAATAGTGTGAGAGTCCAGTCCATAGTGGATCTAACATAATAGTGAGAGTCCAGTCCATAGTGGATCTAACATAATAGTGAGAGTCCAGTCCATAGTGGATCTAACATAATAGTGAGAGTCCAGTCCATAATGGATCCAACATAATAGTGAGAGTCCAGTCCATAGTGGATCTAACATAATAGTGTGAGAGTCCAGTCCATGGTGGATCTAACATAATAGTGAGAGTCCAGTCCATAGTGGATCTAACATAATATTGTGAGAGTCCAGTCCATGGTGGATCTAACATAATAGTGAGAGTCCAGTCCATAGTGGATCTAACATAATAGTGAGAGTCCAGTCCATAGTGGATCTAACATAATAGTGAGAGTCCAGTCCATAGTGGATCTAACATAATAGTGAGAGAGTCCAGTCCATAGTGGATCTAACATAATAGTGAGAGTCCAGTCCATAGTGGATCTAACATAATAGTGTGAGAGTCCAGTCCATAGTGGATCTAACATAATAGTGTGAGAGTCCAGTCCATAGTGGATCTAACATAATAGTGAGAGTCCAGTCCATAGTGGATCTAACATAATAGTGAGAGTCCAGTCCATAGTGGATCTAACATAATAGTGAGAGTCCAGTCCATAATGGATCCAACATAATAGTGAGAGTCCAGTCCATAGTGGATCTAACATAATAGTGTGAGAGTCCAGTCCATGGTGGATCTAACATAATAGTGAGAGTCCAGTCCATAGTGGATCTAACATAATATTGTGAGAGTCCAGTCCATGGTGGATCTAACATAATAGTGAGAGTCCAGTCCATAGTGGATCTAACATAATAGTGAGAGTCCAGTCCATAGTGGATCTAACATAATAGTGTGAGAGTCCAGTCCATAGTGGATCTAACATAATAGTGTAAGAGTCCAGTCCATAGTGGATCTAACATAATAGTGTGAGAGTCCAGTCCATAGTGGATCTAACATAATAGTGAGAGTCCAGTCCATAGTGGATCTAACATAATAGTGAGAGTCCAGTCCATAGTGGATCTAACATAATAGTGAGAGTCCAGTCCATAGTGGATCTAACATAATAGTGTGAGAGTTCAGTCCATAGTGGATCTAACATAATAGTGAGAGTCCAGTCCATAGTGGATCTAACATAATAGTGAGAGTCCAGTCCATAGTGGATCTAACATAATAGTGAGAGTCCAGTCCATAGTGGATCTAACATAATAGTGAGAGTCCAGTCCATAGTGGATCTAACATAATAGTGAGAGTCCAGTCCATAGTGGATCTAACATAATAGTGAGACTCCAGTCCATAGTGGATCTAACATAATAGTGAGACTCCAGTCCATAGTGGATCTAACATAATAGTGTGGGAGTCCAGTCCATAGTGGATCTGACATAATAGTGAGAGTCCAGTCCATAGTGGATCTAACATAATAGTGTGGGAGTCCAGTCCATAGTGGATCTAACATAATAGTGTGGGAGTCCAGTCCATAGTGGATCTAACATAATAGTGAGAGTCCAGTCCATAGTGGATCTAACATAATAGTGAGAGTCCAGTCCATAGTGGATCTAACATAATAGTGAGACTCCAGTCCATAGTGGATCTAACATAATAGTGAGAGTCCAGTCCATAGTGGATCTAACATAATAGTGAGACTCCAGTCCATAGTGGATCTAACATAATAGTGAGAGTCCAGTCCATAGTGGATCTAACATAATAGTGAGACTCCAGTCCATAGTGGATCTAACATAATAGTGAGACTCCAGTCCATAGTGGATCTAACATAATAGTGTGGGAGTCCAGTCCATAGTGGATCTGACATAATAGTGAGAGTCCAGTCCATAGTGGATCTAACATAATAGTGTGGGAGTCCAGTCCATAGTGGATCTAACATAATAGTGTGGGAGTCCAGTCCATAGTGGATCTTACATAATAGTGAGAGTCCAGTCCATAGTGGATCTAACATAATAGTGTGGGAGTCCAGTCCATAGTGGATCTAACATAATAGTGTGGGAGTCCAGTCCATAGTGGATCTAACATAATAGTGAGAGTCCAGTCCATAGTGGATCTAACATAATAGTGAGAGTCCAGTCCATAATAATTTCACCACACCTAGTGTGTGGTGAAATTATTGGTACTTTAACTTTAACTTTTAAGTAGAGATGTCCGATAATATTGGACTGCCGATATTATCGGCCGATAAATGCTTTAAACTGTAAAATCGGAAATTATCGGTATCGGTTTCAAAAATTAAAATGTATGACTTTTTAAAACGCCGCTGTGTACACGGCCGTAGGGAGAAGTACAGAGCGCCAATAAACCTTAAAGACACTGCCTTTGTGTGCCGGCCCAATCACATAATATCTACGACTTTTCACACACACAAGTGAATGCAAGGCATACTTGGTCAACAGCCATACAGGTCACACTGAGGGTAGCCATATAAACAACTTTTCGGGAGAACATCCGCACCGTAACACAACATAAACACAACACAACAAATACCCAGAACCCCTTGCAGCACTAACTCTTCCGGGACGCTACAATATACACCCCCCGCTACCCCCTACTAAACCCCGCCCCTATCCCCAACCCCGCCCACTTCAACCTCCTCACGCTCTCTCAGGGAGAGCATGTCCCAAATTCCAAGCTGCTGTTTTGAGGCATGTTACAAAAAAATAATGCACTTTGTGACTTCAATAATAAATATGGCAGTGCCATGTTGGCATTTTTTTTTCCATAACTTGAGTGGATTTATTTTGGAAAACCTTGTTACATTGTTTAATGCATCCAGCGGGGCATCACAACAAAATTAGGCATTATAATGTGTTCATTCCACGACTGTATATATCGGTATCGGTTGATATCGGAATCGGTAATTAAGACTTGGACAATATTGGAATATTGGCAAAAAAGCCATTATCAGACATCTCTACTTTTAACTAATTGAGATCCAGTAAAAGTTCATAGTCCAAACTGCCGGACTCTCCCCCTTCACTCCCTTCCTACGCCGTAGCCGCCGCATCCCCGTGATCTTACCCGTCCTTCCAGGTTTCACCTACTTTTACCTTCTTTCGATTTTCTCGTTTTTATTCCTTGTCGACCAAAGCACCTGCATCACGTTAGTAGGTGCGCCATGTCTTACAGGCTGAAATCACAGGGAATGTGTCCGAGTCAAAGTGAGCTATTTTGGGACACAATTATGGGGTTTTCCCCCTTTTTTTTCCTGGTCCTTTTTTAAACGGCACTTCCAGGACTTGAGCGACAGGAGCTCACGCAGACATCCGTGTCCGCCTAGGTGGCGCTGTCCCGGACACATTTTTAACATTTCCTGTATGAATGAAATCCTGGAACTGATTCCACCCAGGTACTTAGGGCTTCCAGGACTTTGGGCGACAAGGGCTTGGTCCGACAAGCGTGTCCGCCTAGGTGGCGCTGTCCCGGACACATTTTTAACATTTCCTGCATGAATGAAATCCTGGAACTACTTTTACCTTCTTTCGATTTAGTCGTTTTTTTTCCTTGTCGACACAAGCACCTGCATCACGTTAGTAGGTGCGCCATGTCTTACAGGCTGAAATCACAGGGAATGTGTCCGAGTCAAAGTGAGCTATTTTGGGACACAATTATGGGGTTTTCCCCCTTTTTTTTCCTGGTCCTTTTTTAAACGGCACTTCCAGGACCTGAGCGACAGGGGCTCACGCAGACATCCGTGTCCGCCTAGGGGGCGCTGTCCCGGACACATTTTTAACATTTCCCGCATGAATGAAATCCTGGTTCCCGCCCCCCCGCTCCTTCCAGGTGCATGACCTGTGCCGCCATGTCCTATGCCGGATATCGCGATCGACAAGGCTGACATTTAGCAAAACAGAACGGCGTCTACAAAGCTAGTCGTGTTAGCACAAATCCTCCCCTGGCTCGCTCGCTCGGGCGGATTTTCCGGGCTCACGACGTCCATCTGTTTGCTTTGCTGCCGTCGCGTTTGCCACGACGCCGCGCAAAACACTTTAATGGCGTCTGGCCTCGGGAGCGCCCATTTGGCACCTGCGGAGTTCAGCATTACGCTATGCTGATGAGCGTACAGCCGTGTGATGTCGTGGCGCTGAGACAATTTGGACGCCAGCCAATGGAGATTTTGCACTCAGCTACAAATATAAATGTGACCCACCAGGACACGGCGGGCTCAAAGGAATTCATTCCTGAAGTAGACTATTGACTATTTGTAGACGACTACAAGGGATTTGAAAGTATTTTTAGTACCACAACACTCATCTCAATTTGCTACGTGGCAACTGCCCACGCTAATCGCTAGCTGACGGTTAGAGCGTCCAAATCGTTGGCTGGAAACTGACGCACTATTTGCTCGCTGGCAACTACCACGCTAATCGCTAGCTAGCGACTATCACGCTAATCGCCAGCTGGCGACTATCACGCTAATCACTAGCTGGCAACTATCACACTAATCGCTGGCTGGCAACTATCACGTTAATCGCTAGCTGGCAACTATCACGCCAATCGCTAGCTGGCAACTATCACGCTAATCGACAGCTGGCAACTATCACGCTAATTGCTAGCTGGCGACTATCACACTAATCGCTAGCTGGCGACTATCACGCTAATCACTAGCTGGCGACTATCGATACTAGTCACTAGCTGGCGACTATCACGATAATCGCTAGCTGGTGACTATCACGCTAATCGCTAGCTGGCGACTATCACGCTAATCACTAGCTGGCGACTATCACGCTAATCGCTAGCTGGCGACTATCACGCTGATCGCTCGCTGGCAACTATCACGCCAATCGCTCGCTGGCAACTATCACGTTAATCACTAGCTGGCAAGTATCACGCCAATCGCTATCTGGCAACTATCAGGCTAATCGCTATCTGGCAACTATCAGGCTAATCGCTAGCTGGCAACTATCACGCTAATCGCTAGCTGGCAGTTAGAGTGCCAAACCGTGAGCTGGAAACTGCCGCGCTATTTGCTCGCTGGCAGCTTGTGTCACAAATCGCTCGCTGGCAACGATCACGCTAATCGCTAGCTGGCAACTATCAGGCTAATCGCTAGCTGGCAACTATCACGCTAATTGCTAGCTGGCAAGTATCACGCTAATCACTAGCTGGCAGTTAGAGCGCCAAATTGTTAGTGGAAACTGCCGCGCTATTTGCTAGCTGGCAGCTTGTGCCACAAATCGCTAGCTGGCAACTATCACGCTAATCACTAGCTGGCAACTATCACGCTAATCGCTAGATGGTTATTATCACGCTAATCGCTAGCGAGTGACTGTCACGCTAATCGCTAGCTGGCAGTTAGAGCGCCAAATCGTTAGCTGGAAACTGCCGCGCTATTTGCTAGCTTGCAGCTTGTGTCACAAATCGCTCGCTGGCAACTATCAGGCTAATCGCTAGCTAGCAACTATCACGCTAATTGCTAGCTGGCAACTATCACACTAATCATTAGCTGGCAGTTAGAGCGCCAAATTGTTAGCTAGAAACTGCCGCGCTATTTGCTCGCTGGCAGCTTGTGCCACAAATCGCTCACTGGCAACGATCACGCTAATAGCTAGCTGGCAACTATCAGGTTAATCGCTAGCTGGAAACTATCACGCTAATCGCTAGCTGGCAGTTAGAGCGCCAAATCGTGAGCTGGAATCTGCCGCGCTATTTGCTCGCTGGCAGCTTGTGCCACTAATCGCTTGCTGGCAACTATCACGCTAATCGCTAGCTGGCAACTATCACGCTAATCGCTAGCTGGCAGCTATCGCCGCTCATCGTATAACTAAAACTGCACTGCTGGGCGGTACAGCTCAGTCGGTAGAGTGGCCGTGCCAACAACTTGAGGGTTCCAGGTTCGATCCCCGCTCCTGCCAACCGAGTCACTGCCGTCGTGTCCTTGGGCAACACACTTTACTCGCCTGCTTTGGGTTTGAAATAGAAATATGGCCTTGATAGTCTTCTGAGTTGAATAACTAATGTTGTATTCGTGTAAACGAGGTGCAAATATGAGTTTATGCTGCTCCTTTTCATTCATGATTTATTTTAATGTAGCGTCAATTATTTCTATTTGATATCGAGTGAATGATATGGATATAAAAAGGAAAGTTCTTTAAAAAAAACAAAAAAGAAAACAGCAAAGCGCACCTGTTGAATAGACGGTGCTAATTTATTCCTCAAATATCATAACTCTGACAAAATAGACCGTAGTCGAACATCCAAATATACACAAAAAAAATCTGTCTGGAGCCGCAAAAAATGAAAAGCCTTCTATAAGTGTTATGATGAATGCAACACATGATGCAAGTGTCTATATTAGCTATAATAGCCTACTATCAAAATGACTTTAAAAGTCTTGTATACGAGTTATAATGGAATTTAAAAGGAATTAAATGAGCTCAAATATAGCTACAAACGAGGCATAATGATGCAATATGTACATACAGCTAGCCTAAATAGCATGTTAGCATCAATTAGCTTGCAGTCACGGATTGACCAAATATGCCCGATAAGCACTCCAGCAAATCAATAACATCAACAAAGTTTACCTTTGTGCATTCACGCACAGCATAAAACGTTTGGTGGACAAAATGTGACAAAGAAGGGAGTGGCATAAAACATGTCTTTATGTGGCAGCGTCGGAGAAAGTTGTTCTCGTAAACAAACTATGATGAGTTCAAGGATCGCTGAAATTAGTAGGACAAAACGGTGTTTGCCAAATCCTCTCATCAGTGAAGCGTGTTTAATATAAACTGTGGGATTTATAACAATTAAGAAGGTTTGTTCTCCTACAGAAAATATTTTAAAACCAAAAAAAAAAATTTCTTCAGCTTTTTCCATTTTCACACATCTCTGAAGGAGGTCCAGGGAGCCACTAGGGCGGCATTCACACACAGCATAAAACGTTTGGTGGACAAAATGAGACAAAAAAGGGAGTGGCATAAAACACGTCTTTCTGTGGCTGCATTGGAGAAAGTTATACATGTAAACAAACTACGATGAGTTCAAGGATCGCTGAAATCAGTAGGACAAAACGGTGCTTGCCAAATCCTCTCATCAGTGAAGCGTGTATAATATAAACAGTGGGATTTATAACAATTAAGAAGGTTTGTCCTCCTACAGAAAATATATTAAAACAAAAACAAAAAAATGTTCATCTTTTTCCATTTTCACACATCTCTGAAAGAGGTCCAGGGAGCCACTAGGGCGGCATTCACACACAGCATAAAACGTTTGGTGGACAAAATGAGACAAAAAAGGGAATGGCATAAAGCACGTCTTTCTGTGGCAGCATCGGAGAAAGTTGTACACGTAAATAAACTATGATGAGTTCAAGGATCACTGAAGTTAGTAGGACAAAACGGTGTTTGCCAAATCCTCTCATCAGTGAAGCGTGTTTAACATAAACTGTGGGATTTATAACAATTAAGAAAGTTTGTCCTCCTGCAGAAAATATAGTAAAACAAAAAATATATCCATTTTCACACATTTCTGAAAGAGCCACTAGGGCGGCTCTCGAACCGTGGGTTGCCGACCCCCGGACTAGAAGGTAAGAGATCAGCTGATGCCGCATTACGTATCATTTAGTTTAGTTTCTGGGTTTGTGGACAATTCTGTTGTAGATGATTTTAAAGCAGACGACAAAAGCAATTTCTGTAAATGTTCCTTTTTGCTATGCAGAGATATTGATTTTCAATTCCGTTTTTTTTGTATAACTGCAGATCAGATCAGGTTTTGTTTGTGTACGCAATGTGTCACGGGTACATTTCCACTCCAAATGGCCGCTATTTGGTTCCTTTGTACTGACATCCATCTGACAAGTATATGGATTTTTTTTTGTTGTATAAATAATTTTTTGCTGCGTATTCCAACAACATGTACAGCCCGAGTAAACACAAGGTCACTGAACGCCTCGCACATTTCTCAAAGTCTGCGTGCGGCTCTCCCGCCACTGGCGCACAAACTTGCCCTTGTTTTATTACCAGCCTAATCACTATTCCAGACGCACGCTCACCTCCCCTAGACGCGCACAAAGACACAGACACCCACGGACAGCCTGGACAAACCACCCCCTCAGACGCCCCCCCACTCACCTCCATCCCTGCCTGGCCGCTGAACACTTGTGCGGATTTAAGGAATCTTCTCAGGCTATGTCTACATTAATCCAGATAACCCCTTAAACGAATAATCATTTAGCCTAAGCCCCGTTTCAGCCACACTAAACCACCGTTTAAGGTCCCCATCCTTGGATAAGGTAAGTGCATCGTGTATTTCTTGAATCTCCGGCTCTTAGCTTTGTATGGACTCATTGATCGTTTACAAACTGAGTTGGGAGAGGAAGTGAAGTCAGAAAGAACGCGCCCCACACAGGAAGTGACGTCAGAAATAACGCGCCACTGGAAATATGGAAACGAGTCATCCAGACATGCCCGTGTTTCTCCTTTCTCTACATGTACAGACCCTTGTGGAAATCACCTTAAGAGAAAGCCATTGCAGCTATTCGGGATACAACACTTCTCAGACGGCAAGAGAACTTTCCAATGTCCGGGTCAGTTGCGATTCTACTTACCGAAAAACTTTGTCCGTTTGTTGAAGGAGAGACAACGAGAATGCGGACTCCCGTGGATGTGATAAAAAAGGTAGCGTGTGCTTTGTGTTACCTGGCCGTCGAGGGAAAACTAACTACGGAAAACAGCGAATGCATTTGGACTGGCAAAGCAGACTGTATCAGTTATTGTCCGCCATGTATGTCGCGGACTCAACGTCTAGGTCCAGAGTATATAAAGTCACCAAAAAGGAATGGACAATGAAGGTGAAGGCAAAAGAGTGAGGAGTGTCCTGACCAGATATCTACATCCTTAGTTCGATTATTGTCAAATGTTCTTTGTCACATTGTTTACGTGTCCAATAAAGATTTGATTCATTTAGGATAGCTCAGGTGTGATTCACTACCATAGGGCCCCAGAGCACACTGGATTCCAGTTCATTGAAATACCACATCACTGGATATTGTTCAGATAAGTTACATTTAAGAACTTGCACACAAAGCAACAGTGGAGGTGACTATGACGTGCGCATTTTCTGGCTGACGGAGGGGGAGAGGGGGTCTTAAACGGCCATTTGTGTTTGTGTGTGGACAAGAATAAGGTTAGGTGGGATTTACCCTGGACAACCTTAGTGGACAGAATTTCTAGGCGCAGTCAAGGCGTTGAGGGTATCAGGGTGGTGGCTGCAGGATTAGGTCTCTGCTTTTTGCAGATGATGTGGTCCTGATGGCTTCATCTGGCCAAGATCTTCAGCTCTCACTGGATCGGAAGTGTGAAGCGACTGGAATGAGAATCAGCACCTCCAAGTCCGAGTCCATGGTTCTCGCCCGGAAAAGGGTGGAGTGCCATCTCCGGGTTGGAGAGAAGATCTTGCCCCAAGTGGAGGAGTTCAAGTACCTCGGAGTCTTGTTCACGAGTGAGGGAAGAGTGGATGGTGAGATCGACAGGCGGATCGGTGCGGCGTCTTCAGTAATGCGGACGCTGTATCGATCCGTTGTGGTGAAGAAGGAGCTGAGCCGGAAGGCAAAGCTCTCAATTTACCGGTCGATCTACGTTCCCATCCTCACCTATGGTCATGAGCTTTGGGTTATGACCGAAAGGACAAGATCACAGGTACAAGCGGCCCAAATGAGTTTCCTCCGCCGGGTGGCGGGTCTCTCCCTTAGAGATAGGGTGAGAAGCTCTGTCATCCAGGAGGAGCTCAAAGTAAAGCCACTGCTCCTCCACATGGAGAGGAGCCAGATGAGGTGGTTCGGGCATCTGGTCAGGATGCCACCCGAACGCCTCCCTAGGGAGGTGTTTAGGGCACGTCCGACCGGTAGGAGGCCACGGGGAAGACCCAGGACACGTTGGGAAGACTATGTCTCCCGGCTGGCCTGGGAACGCCTCGGGATCCCCCGGGAGGAGCTGGACCAAGTGGCTGGGGAGAGGGAAGTCTGGGCTTCCCTGCTTAGGCTGCTGCCCCCGCGACCCGACCTCGGATAAGCGGAAGAAGATGGATGGATGGATGGATGGATGGATGGATGGATGAACCTTAGTGTAAATGGGGCCTCAGTTGATAAAGGGTCAAGGGAGGGATTTGGGGGGGTCCACAGTGGGGTAAAACTATATGGCCTAATGATTGTGTCTTATGTAACACACAGTGTAGCCGAGACACACACACAGACGCACCATTTACCCATTTGGCACTAATTGAGGGATCTTTTTTCAGAAGCTGTAATTGCACACATTTAATTATTTATTTTGATGGGAGGCAATTTGGTGGAGGGATAGTGTGTGTGTGTGTGTGTGTGTGTGTGTGTGTGTGTGTGTGTGTGTGTGTGTGTGTGTGTGTGTGTGTGTGTGTGTGTGTGTGTGTGTGTGTGTGTGTGTGTGTGTGTGTGTGTGTGTGTGTGTGTGTGTGTGTGTATGCGGGAAAAAGCTCCAGTGGGCGAGATGGCGCAGGTCAGAGCAGCTTTTTGGGTAAATGCGCGCGAAGGGTCAGATCTACTGTAAGCTAACTGTCCGCCGGGATTTGAATGTATGAACGGTATACGAGGAATTCACTCAAACGTGTGTGCGTGTGATGCATTCCAAAGTGCACGGCTTTCTGAGTGCAGCGGGAGTGCACTAATGGACGCACACTTGAACTGAAGAGTGCCGAATGTAGCTGAAGTGCAGCCAAGTCTGGCTTGGAAGTCGTGTCCTCTCCACTCTCTCGCTCGTCTATCAGCTTCATATTTTCATCCCTTCTCATTGACAGAAACTATCCATTCGCTCTCTGTGTTAAATCTCCTCATGCTGGCTTTGAGAAAGAGACGCGCAAGCTCAGGACCGGTCGCCGGCCGTCTACCACCCGCCACCCCCCGCTGTGCTGTGAGCAGAATGAAATAAGGGGAGATGACATGTAACCACCAGTAGTCTTGACCTTTATCAAGCTCCAGTGCCCGAGGCAGGCTCAGTGAGACATTAAGGAAATGACTGAGCATTATTAACCTCTACTTACTTGAACACACACTCACACACACACACGCACACATACACACACACACACACACACGCGCACACATACACACACACACACACACACTAACTGGTGTGCGCAGTGGCTTTTAGGGGTGTAACGGTTTTGCAGATGCCGCAGTATTTTGGTTCTAAAGTCTTCACAATAATGCCGTGACCGTATCAAACCAGCGTTTAAGTCCATCTTAAAACTCATTTGTATACTCTAGCCTTTAAATAGACCCCCTTTTAGACCAGTTGATCTGCCGTTTCTTTTCTTTTCTCCTCTGCCCCCCTCTCCCTTGTGGAGGGGGAGACACACAGGTCCAGTGGCCATGGATGAAGTGCTGGCTGTCCAGAGTCGGGACCCGGGGTGGACCGCTCACCTGTGCATCGGTTGGGGACATCTCAACGCTGCTGACCCGTCTCCGCTCGAGATGGTCTCCTGCTGGCCCCACTATGGACTGGACTCTCACTATTATGTAAGATCCACTTTGGACTGGACTCTCACACTATTATGTTAGATCCACTATGGACTGGACTCTTACACTATTATGTTAGATCCACTATGGACTGGACTCTCACACTATTATGTTAGATCCACTATGGACTGGACTCTCACTATTATGTTAGATCCACTATGGACTGGACTCTCACACTGTTATGTTAGATCCACTATGGACTAGACTCTCACTATTATGTTAGATCCACTATGGACTGGACTCTCTCACTATTATGTTAGATCCACTATGGACTGGACTCTCACTATTATGTTAGATCCACTATGGACTGGACTCTCACTATTATGTTAGATCCACTATGGACTGGACTCTCACACTATTATGTTAGATCCACTATGGACTGGACTCTCACTATTATGTTAGATCCACTATGGACTGGACTCTCACACTATTATGTTAGATCCACTATGGACTGGACTCTCACTATTATGTTAGATCCACTATGGACTGGACTCTCACACTGTTATGTTAGATCCACTATGGACTAGACTCTCACTATTATGTTAGATCCACTATGGACTGGACTCTCTCACTATTATGTTAGATCCACTATGGACTGGACTCTCACTATTATGTTAGATCCACTATGGACTGGACTCTCACTATTATGTTAGATCCACTATGGACTGGACTCTCACTATTATGTTAGATCCACTATGGACTGGACTCTCACTATTATGTAAGATCCACTTTGGACTGGACTCTCACACTATTATGTTAGATCCACTATGGACTGGACTCTTACACTATTATGTTAGATCCACTATGGACTGGACTCTCACACTATTATGTTAGATCCACTATGGACTGGACTCTCACTATTATGTTAGATCTACTATGGACTGGACTCTCACACTATTATGTTAGATCCACTATGGACTAGACTCTCACTATTATGTTAGATCCACTATGGACTGGACTCTCACTATTATGTTAGATCCACTATGGACTGGACTCTCACTATTATGTTAGATCCACTATGACTGGACTCTCACTATTATGTTAGATCCACTATGGACTGGACTCTCACTATTATGTTAGCCACCCACATATGCGGTCCTCTCCAAGGTTTCTCATAGTCATTCACATCGACGTCCCATTGGGGTTGTGAGTTTTTCCGAGTAAAGAATTAATCAATAAAAGTTCACTAGTTTACTGCTTCCTTCCTATAATATGCCCTCAAAGGGTGAGTAATTTGACTGTATTTTAGTTTTATTGCACACCGCAGGACGATAATAAACATTGCTTAAAAAGTTAGTGCTGGTTTTAGAACGGCAGTCAGATCCCGTAATGACAGAGCAGGTGCGTGTTCTTTTTTTGGAAATATACTCAAAATAATCCGTGCCCAATTCTTTGTCGAGTGGTTTGACTTCCGATTGATTCCCTCCGAAAGGGGAACTTTTATGAACAAGCGCTTCAACAACAACAAAAAATGACGCGAAAGCCTGTGAAGGTTTAGCTGTGGACTCTGACATGTGACAACGTCAACATTTGCTTTGTCTTGCTTCTTACTCCGCTGTGAACGAGCGGCCGCCCTGCTGCTCAGTCCTCCCCATCAGTGAGCACAGACAATTCCCCTAGTGACATTTACGCCGAAGAAAGACGGGCATTTATCACTTTAGTTTGGAAGATGGGCTGTGTGTGTGCGTGATGGAGGGATGGAGATGGAGAGAGAGAGAGAGAGAGAGTTGGCAAGAGCCAGCGCCACAGATGAAAAGGGGATTATAAAAGCACATGAAAGCATCAGGAGAAATGAGCGAGGAAAGAGGGAAATGAGCGATAAAAAGGCTACTTTGTGGGGTGGTGAAACAGAACAAGTGAGGAGGAAGAGGAGGCACACCGGTGAGTGACAGCGGCAAAGAGGAAGCAGGGAGAAGGAAAAAAAAGGGCATTGAGAGAGAAAAGCCCGGGGTATGGAAAAGGAGGGAGGTATGAAGAAATAGGAGGAAGAAAAGGCGAGGAGAGAGAGAGAGGGAAAAGGGCTGTGGGCGAGGGGAGGAAGAGAAAGTGGGGGGGGTTTGAGACAACCAGAGGAAGAAGACGTAGACGCTGCGAGACGAGCTGGGTTCATTCAAGGCCAAGAGCAGCCTCAGACCTCACGTGGTCAGCATACTAAACACCACACCGGTCCTGACCCAGATTAACAGCATTGACATACAAATCCAATTGGGACATGTTTTGAAGCATTGCCTTGACCGCCAGCCTCCCTGCACTGTGCCTGCCACCACCCACTCAACACTGGACTGTGCGACCTCCATCTATTCTCAACTTTACCAACCATTACATTGCGCCAAATATGTGCCAACCATGTCATGCGCGAACGCTTCATTCATTCATTCATTCATTTTGCATGACGTTGCACGTTAATACACTGACACACAACATCTGGTTAGCGCCGTCTTTCTGACGTCACTTCCTGTGTGGGGCGCGTTCTTTCTGACTTCACTTCCTGTGTGGGGCGCGTTCTTTCTGACGTCACTTCCTGTGTGGGGCGCGTTCTTTCTGACTTCACTTCCTCTCCGAACTCAGTTTGTAAACGATCAATGAGTCCATACAGAGCTAAGAGCCGGAGATTCAAGAAATACACGGCGCACTTACCCGTGTAAAAACATGTCCGAGGAGGGGGGACCTTAAAGGCCTACTGAAATGAAATGTTCTTATTTAAACGGGGATAGCAGATCCATTCTATGTGTCATACTTGATCATTTCGCGATATTGCCATATTTTTGCTGGAAGGATTTAGTAGAGAACATCGACGATAAAGTTTTGGTCGCTGATAAAAAAAGCCTTGCCTGTACCGGAAGTAGCGTGACGTCACAGGTTGAACATTTGCACATTGTTTACACCAGCAGCGAGAGAGATTCGGACCGAGACAGCGATGATTACCCATTAATTTGAGCCAGGATGAAAGATTTGTGGATGAGGAAAGTGAGAGTGAAGGACTAGAGTGCAGTGCAGGACGTATCTTTTTTCGCTCTGACCGTAACTTACGTACAAACTGACTCATCGGATTCCACACTTTCTCCTTTTTCTATTGTGGATCACGGATTTGTATTTTAAACCACCTGGGATACTATATCCTCTTGAAAATTAGAGATGAGAACGCGAAATGGACATTCACAGTGACTTTTATCTCTACGACAATACATCGGCGAAACACTTTAGCTACGGAGCTAACGTGATAGCATCGTGCTTAAATGCAGATAGAAACAGACAAAATAAGCCAGAAGATCAACAATACTACCAAACTCTGGACCTGTAACCACACAGTTAATGCTGTACCGCCTGGCGAAGCCTACCAATGCTGTTGCTAACGATGCCATTGAAGCTAACTTAGCTACGGGACCTCGACAGAGCTATGCTATAAACATTAGCTCTCCACCTGCGCCAGCTCTCATCTGCTCATCAACACCCGTGCTCACCTGCGTTTCAGCGATCGACGGCGCGACGAAGGACTTCACCCGATCATAGATGCGGTCGGCGGCTAGCGCCGGATAGCGCGTCTGCTATCCAACTCGAAGTCCTCCTGGTTGTGTTGCTGCAGCCAGCCGCTAATACACCGATCCCACCTACAACTTTCTTCTTTGCAGTCTCCATTGTTCATTTAACAAATTGCAAAAGATTCACCAACACAGATGTCCAGAATATGGAATTGTGCGATGAAAACAGAGCTGTTTGTATTGGGACACAATGGTGTACCAATACTTCCGCTTCAACCATTGACGTCACGCGCATACGTCATCATACATAGACGTTTTCAACCGGAAGTTTCCCGGGAAATTTAAAATGTCACTTTATAAGTTAACCCGGCCGTATTGGCATGTGTTGCAATGTTAAGATTTCATCATTGATATATAAACTATCAGACTGCGTGGTCGCTAGTAGTGGCTTTCAGTAGGCCTTTAAACGGTGGTTTAGTGTGGCTGAAACGGGGCTTAGGCTAAATATTTATTCGTTTAAGTGGTTACCCGGCTTAGTGTAGACATGGCGTCAGAGAGCCAAGTGTTTTCTGAGGTGCTACTGGGTGTAAAAAGTTGGAGAAGCACCGGAGTAGAGATCTCAATAACCCTCAGACAAAAACAAATTAAAGTTAAAGTACCAATGATTGTCACTAGAGATGTCCGATAATATCGGGCTGCCGATATTATCGGCCGATAAATGCTTTAAAATGTAATATCGGAAATGATCGGTATCGGTTTTCAAAGTTATCGGTATCGATTTCAAAAAGTAAAATGTATGACTTTTTAAAACGCCGCTGTGTACACGGCCGTAGGGAGAAGTACAGAACGAGAACCTTGAAGGCACTGCCTTTGCGTGCCGGCCCAGTCACATAATATCTACGACTTTTCACACACACACAAGTGAATGCAAGGCATACTTGGTCAACAGCCATACAGGTCACACTGAGGGTGGCCCTATAAACAACTTTAACACTGTTACAAATATGCGCCACACTGTGAACCCACACCAAACAAGAATGACAAACACATTTCGGGAGAACATCCGCACCGTAACACAACAGAACAAATACCCAGAACCCCTTGCAGCACTAACTCTTCCGGGACGCTACAATATACACCCCCTGCTAACTCCTAACCCCGCCCACCTCAACCTCCTCATGCTCTCTCAGTGAGAGCATGTCCCAAATTCCAAGCTGCTGTTTTGAGGCATGTTAAAAAAAAAGAATGCACTTTGTGACTTCAATAATAAATATGGCAGTGCCATGTTGGCATTTTTTTCCATAACTTGAGTTGATTTATTTTGGAAAACCTTGTTACATTGTTTAATGCATCCAGCGGGGCATCGCAACAAAATTAGGCATAATAATGTGTTCATTCCACAACTGCATATATCGGTATCGGTTGATATCTGTATCGGTAATTAAGACTTGGACAATATTGGAATATCGGCAAAAAAGCCATTATCGGACATCTCTAATTGTCACACACACACTTGGTGTGGTGAAATTTGTCCTCTGCATTTGACCCATCACCCTTGATCACCCCCTGGGAGGTGAGGGGAGCAGTGAGCAGCAGCGGTGGCCACGCCCGGGAATCATCTTGGTGATTTAACCCCCAATTCCAACCCTTGATGCTGAGCGCCAAGCAGGGAGGCAATGGCTCCCATCTTTATAGTCTTCGGGGTTTGAACTCACAACCTACCCATCTCAGGGCGGACACTCCAACCACCAGGCGGTGCATGCATGAACTCCTCAGCTTAGACGTGAACGGGGCTTGAACGCCTACACACTTTTCACCCCAAGGTCAGCGCCTTCTTTTCGGCTCAGGTAAAGCCGCCGTGAGCGCTCTCAGCAGGGGACGCGAGGCGCGCTACCGGCTACCCCGAGGTGACCTTCGCTACATCCATCAGCCGCGGCCTCTCCCGCCATCCATTAGCATAACAAGCATCTCTCTTGAACATAACTCTCGCCGCTCCTCCTTTTTCTATCAAGCTGCTGCAATCTGTCACCGCTAACCACATTTCCCTTTGTGGTGCAGCCAAGCCCTCCTTCCATCACTTCCCCAGCGCAGGTAAAGTGATGGACAAGCCCCCCCCCCCCCCCCCCCCCCGCCCCCCCCCCCCCCCCCCGCCCCCCGCCTGACCGCAACCCCTTTTCCGCTCCTGACAGGGCATTGATGGACAGGCTGAAGGGAGCACGGGGGGAAAAAAAAGGTCCAAAGATGGAGCTGTCGTGAAAGTCGGCGTTTAGCCCGGCATGCGTCATCAGCTTCCTCGGGGACGGTCGCCACTCGTAAAGGCGCCCGTGCTATCCATCCCGTGCATACAGGAAGAGGTATCAGACAAAGGGCGCTGGAAGTGAATCAGGAAATGGGCGCCGTGATTTGTGGGAGGCCTGTTTAGCGTCCGGGAGAGCCATCCGGGCTTGGAGCGCACTTCATCTTACGGGGAGGACACATCTGTGTTGTTTATCTAACACCCCACCCCCCTCACCACCCCCGACCCATCCTCTACCCCATCTTGTTACAATGGCGTGATTTGAAGTATTCATATACATGTATGACAAGATCAGGCCCATTATGGCGCGCTCTCCACGGGGGGCGCCGCCGGAACGGGCCGAACAAGCGAGCCATCAGTCAGAGTAAATTATGAAGACAAGACACATTTCATAATCCTATAGATGGGCTTGAAGTGGAGTATTATTCCAGGCTGACATCAATCACGGTGTCATCAGTATGATAATGCGCGACAGGCTATTTCAAGGATAAACTCGCCATTATAATATTTCACAGAGCATGTAAGCGAAGGAAAACGCATTATGGCGCACGTCATCGGGCGTCACATGACGTATGTTCGCAGGG
>NC_084741.1:73336016-73390431 GCF_033978785.1 Entelurus aequoreus | reverse complement strand
GATCAAATCCCTCCTTTTTGGGATCACCCTCATTTAGATAGATGTCACCACCAGGGGTGCAAATGAGACATTCTCTATTAGATGTGATGGTTTTTGTGTATTGGGACCATGATTTATGTCCTAACTTGTTCACCGGTCCTCATATGGAAGCTACTTTTCCTTGTTGATGTCTCAAGAAGGGTAGAAATACAAGAACACCAACACACAGATTCTTGTATTTAATACCTTCTTGAGACCTCCGAAAAATGCCTACCTCCTTAGGACCACCCTTTCTAGATATATAAAGATTTTTATTTACAACATTAATAGTACATATTTACTATACAAATATAAAAAAGGTAAGCTTTTAGTTCATTATTTATTTTTTGAATTTTTTGTTTGTAATTGTTTTTTTAATCTTCATTATTTACTTCACGTTATTACAGTATGACTCTATATACATATGTATTTATTTATTTCAATTAATGTTGGCCAAAGGGGGCGCACTTAAATTTTTTACACACACTTGTTATTTCATATGTTGACCAGAGGGGGAGCACTTTTAAAACTGATCAAATCCCTCCTTTTTGGGATCACCCTCATTTTGATATATTTCACCACCAGGGGTGCAAATGAGACATTCTCTATTAGATGCAATAGTTTTTCCGTATTGGGACCATGATTTATGTCCTAACTTGTTCACACCTCCTCATATGGAAGGTACTTTTCCTCGTTGATGTCTCAAGAAGGGTAGAAATACAAGAACACACACACACCAACACACACACACACATACATTCTTATATTTTATACCTTCTGGAGAAAAATACCTACCTCTTTTGGACCATATATAAAGATTTTTATTTACAACATTAATAATATATACTTACTATGCAAATATAAAAAAGGTAAGCTTTTACTTCATTATTTATTTTTTGTTTGTAATTGTTTTTTAATCTTCATTATTTACTTCACGTTATTACAGTATGTCTCTATATACATATTTATTTATTTATTTCAATTAATGTTGGCCAAAGGGGGCGCATTACAATTCCTTACACACACTTGTTATTACATATGTTGGCCAGAGGGGAAGCACTTCAATTTCTTACACACACTTGTTATTTCATATGTTGACTTTTAAAACTGACACACAGTCAGTTTGAAAAAAATCCCTCCTTTTTGGGATCACCCTCATTTTGATAGATTTCACCACCAGGGGTGCAAATGAGACATTCTCTATTAGATGCGATGGTTTTTCCGTATTGGGACCATGATTTATGTCCTCACTTGTTCACACCTCCTCATATGGACGGTACATTTCCTTCTTGATGTCTCAAGAATGGTAGAAATACAAGAACACGCACACACACACACACCTACACACATATTCTTGTATTTAATGCCTTCTGGAGAAAAATACCTACCTCTTTAGGACCATATATAAAAGAGTTTTTATTTACAACATTAATAATATATACTTACTAAGCAAATGTAAAAAAGGTAAGCTTTTAGTTCATTATTTATTTTTTGAATTTTTTGTTTGTAATTGTTTTTTAATCTTCATTATTTACTTCACGTTATTACAGTATGACTCTATATACATATACATATATATAGATATATATATATTTTTAAATACATTTTGGCCAACGCTGGTGCATTTCAATTTCTTACACACAATTGTTATTACATATGTTTTCCAGAGGGGGAGCACTTAAATTTTTTTACACACACTTGTTATTTAATATGTTGACCAGAGGGGGAGCACTTTTAAAACCGACACACAGTCAATTTGAAAAATCCCTCCCTTTTGGGACCACCCAAATTTTGATAGACATTCTCTATTAGATGGAATGTTTTTTCCGTATTGGGACCATGATTTCGGTCTTAACTTATTCACCGGTCGTCATGTCAGGGTTTCCCACACATTCATTTATTTGTGGCGGCCCGCCACAAAATAATTACGTCCGCCACAAATTTTAAAAAATAAAAATAAAAAAAATTAAAAAAATTATTATTATTTTTTTTTTGTGTCCTCTCCAGCTTCTCAGGCAAATCATATAGTTGATGTAGATGCCCATATCGGCTGTTCACATTTACTTTACAAAAGAGGAGTGTAGGATACTTCTCTTGTTGCCTTATTTGTATTTGACTTTATTAAATGTATTTCTATTAGAAACACAACATGTGTATATAACAAAGGGTGCAAAGTGTGCAGGCAGTAGGAAACACATGGTTAAGTGTAGGGAGTAAAACTGATGGTGGTCTAAAGTTCAAGATTTTTGGAGCTCTTTGTTCAGTGGATCAGATGTTTGATGAAGCTCTGTGTCTATCTACCACCACTACTGTGATCTGTTTATTTGTTACTGACTGTGGCAGGACACCTCTGCCTCTGTTTCACTTTATGTTGCTGGTAAATAATATGCTTGTAGTAGTAGGCTAAAGTTAAATTATTTAGTATGCACTAATTAAAGGGACAGAGCTTTGAGACATTTTAGCTTTTATATTTTATAAGATATATTTTTTGTAAGAACCACAATTAATAAATATATTTCAGTGAATAACTTATTGTTCAAATCTGTATATAAATATGTACATAAAGTGTTGTAATTATATTGTAAAATGGATGGATGGATGGATGGACAAAACTGTTATTAAAGGCCTACTGAAAGCCACTACTAGCGACCACGCAGTCTGATAGTTTATATATCAATGATGAAATCTTAACATTGCAACACATGCCAATACGGCCGGGTTAACTTATAAAGTGACATTTAAAACTTCCCGGGAAATATCCGGCTGAAACATCGCGGTATGATGACGTATGCGCGTGACGAAGTCAGTTTAACGGAAGTTATGGTACCCCGTAGAATCCTATACAAAAAGCTCTGTTTTCATTTCATAATTCCACAGTATTCTGGACATATTTTTCAATTTTTTTAATGAACAATGAAGGCGGCAAAGAAGACAGTTGTAGGTGGGATCGGTGTATTAGCAGCGGACTACAGCAACACAACCAGGAGGACTTTGTTGGAGCGCTAGCCGCGCTAGCCGCCGACCTCACCTTGACTTCCTACGTCTCCGGGCCGCCAAACGCATCGGGTGAAGTCCTTCGTCCTTCTGCCGATCGCTGGAACGCAGGTGAGCACGGGTGTTGATGAGCAAATGAGGGCTGGCTGGCGTAGGTGGAGAGCTAATGTTTTTAGCATAGCTCTGTGCGGTCTGGTTGCTAAGTTAGCTTCAATGGCGTCGTTAGCACAGCATTGTTAACCTTCGCCAGCCTGGAAAGCATTAACCGTGTATTTACATGTCCATGGTTTAATAGTATTGTTGATTTTCTATCTATCCTTCCAGTCAGGGGTTTATTTCTTTTGTTTCTATATGCAGTTAAAGCACGATGCTATCACGTTAGCTCGTAGCTAAAGCATTTCGCCGATGTATTGTCGTGGAGATAAAAGGCACTGAATGTCCATTTCGCGTTCTGGACTCTCATTTTCAAGAGGATATAGCATCCCAGGTGCTTTAAAATACAAATCCGTGATCTACAATAGAAAAAGGAGAGAGTGTGGAATCCAATGAGCCAGCTTGTACCTAAGTTACGCTCAGAGCGAAAAAAGATACGTCCATCACTGCCTCTCAAGTCCTTCACTCTCACGTTCCTCATCTACGAATCTTTCATCCTCGCTCAAATTAATGGGGTAATCATCACTTTCTTGGTCCGAATCTCTCTCGCTCCATTGTAAACAACGGGGAATTGTGAGGAATACTAGCTCCTGTGACGTCACGCTACTTCCGCTACAGGCAAGGCTTTTTTTTATCAGCGAGCAAAAGTTGCCAACTTTATCGTTGATTTTCTCTACTAAATCCTTTCAGCAAAAATATGGCAATATCGCGAAATGATCAAGTATGACACATAGAATGGATCTGCTATCCCCGTTTAAATAAAAACATATCATTTCAGTAGGCCTTTAATTAGTAAGTATACATTTTTTGAGCCTTTTTAGAGAAAATCATATCATTGTAGTAAATGATGTCATGGTGACCACGCCCATAGCCACGCCCCCACCGCCACAGGTATCTTGGCAGTTTATGGGAAACACTGAGATGGAATGTTTTTTCCGTATTGGGACCATGATTTCCGTCTTAACTTGTTCACCAGTTCTCATATGGAAGGTACTTTTCTTCGTTGATGTCTCAAGAAGGGCAGAAATACAAGAACACACACACACACACACACACACTCACACACACACACACACACACACACACACACACACACACACACACACACACACACACACACACACACACACACACACACACACACACACACACACACACATAGACACTTGGAGAATGGGAGCATATGATGCATGTTGGACAGATTTACGGTGAAGGATTATGAGCACCTTACAGCTCCCCTCGGCTCGAGCAGCGAGCCAGGTTGAATTCAGGCGGTATATTTGCTTTGAGTCGAGGGTTTGATGCCAAGATGCACGTTAGCTTTGCCACCCCCCCCAACCCCCACCACCCCTCGTTCCTCCTCTCCTCCCTTGAAGCCTTCAGGCAGCCAAAGCAGTTCATTTCTCCCTGAAAGTGATTAATGTACATGCAAATGACCAAAGCATGGGCACGCATTCAAACTGGGCGATCAGAGGGTGTTGGCGTGGGGGCGGGACAATGCGAATTTCCCCACTTTGGTCATTTGTTCCTATCCGGCAGACATGAAATCATCGCTCCTCTTGCCACCCATCCCTGCGTCCTGCACGTCGGCGGCTTTTGGCGCAAAGGCCGTGGTGGGTGAGGAGTAGTCCTTAAGAGCCTTAGGATGGTGAGCTCCAGTGCTCCAGACTGCCCTTAAGCAGTACGCCTCCTCCTAATCTGAGAGGAAATCTCATATCTCACATTATCTCCCAGATAATAGGATAACAATGCCGGATTTCGCCCGTGAGCTACTCGGGGCCTTTGGAGCAGAACACGAGGGGGGGGGGGGGGGGGGGGGGAGCGTCAAGTTCACAATTCGACGGGCTTGGACTAATTTAGACGTGCTCCTCGGCTGAATGGAGCTTGATCGGTTAAAGTGTTCGCCGACCAAGCCTGTTAGCCACGGCTGCTTAAAAAATAAATTAATCAGCCGCCGCTCGGATGACATTTCATACGTTTTCTCAGTCTTAGTGATTTTTTTCCCCGTCTTATTCCCACACTTTTGCATGCCATGCACACACACACACACACACACACACACACACACACACACACACACACACACACACACACACACACACACACACACACACACACACACACACACACACACACACACACACACACACACACACACACACACCACACTTCAAACCACCCATGGAGGAACACTCTGTCCTCGCCACAATCCCTCGGCTTTGTTTTGAAACTTGAGTGATTGGCTGGCGTCTGGAGGCGTGGCTCTTTTTTAGTTGGTGCCCGGAATTTTTTTTTTTTTTTTTTGTCATTCGATTTTTTTTGGGGGGCTGCGAGGGACAAGACGTGTGTGCAGAGTTGGATGTCACGGACGACGACGTGGTTAGTCGCTTGGATGTTTCCAGGAAGTGTGTTCTGGAATTGGGGCGGGGGCAACAGTTGAGGGGCGTTTGAGTCATGCCAGTGCTGGTGGATGCACTTGGAGGGGTTGGGGGGGGGGGGCTTCCATTCACCACAAATACAGACCACATCTCGATAAAATACAGTAGGAATAAACATCCCCCTGTCCCTGCTTATTATCCTCCAGCTACTCTTCTGGTACTAGTAAAAATAGGACACTGCTTCTCCTGTTGGCTTGTTGCATAGAGTGTATTTCTTTCAAGTTAAGACTAGTTGAAAGTTATCTTCATTGAAAAGTACAGTGCTTTTCCTTCAAAAATAAGAACATTTCAATGTGACCCCAAACATTTTGAATGGTAGTGTATATATATATATATATATATATATATACTAACTAGAGATGCCCGATAATATCGGCAGGCCGATATTATCGGCCGATATATGCGTTAAAATGTAATATCAGAAATTATCGGTATCATTTTTTTTATTATCGGTATCGTTTTTTTTTGGGTTTTTAAAAAAAAAAATTAAATCCACATAAAAAACACAAGATACACTTACAATTAGTGCACCAAGCCAAAAAACCTCCCTCCCCCATTTACACTCATTCACACAAAAGGGTTGTTTCTTTCTGTTATTAATATTGTGGTTCCTACATTATATATCAATATATATCAATACAGTCTGCAAGGGATACAGTCCGTAAGCACACATGATTGTGCGTGCTGCTGCTCCACTAATAGTACTAACCTTTAACACTTCATTTGACTCATTTTCATTCATTACTAGTTTCTATGTAACTGTTTTTATATTGTTGTACTTTCTTTTTTATTCAAGAAAATGTTTTTAATTTATTTATCTTATTTTACTAATTTTAAAAAAAAGTACCTTATCTTCACCATACCTGGTTGTCCAAATTAGGCATAATAATGTGTTAATTCCATGACTGCATATATCGGTTGATATCGGTATCGGTTGATATCGGTATCGGTAATTAAAGAGTTGGACAATATTGGAATATCGGATATCAGCAAAAAGCCATTATCGGACATCACTAATCCCAACCGCTAGTTTACCTTTATAGCCCTGTGATTAAGGGCAATATAAGTAAACTTTGATTGATTGATTATGTATTTTGATTCTAAATTGATTTTTTTCAAAAATCTATTTAAAAAAACTGTTTTTTTGGGGGGTTAAAAAAATAAATAAATATATATTTAAAAAAAAAACATGTCCATGCTTACATTATATATCAGCAACCAAACAGGTTTCGTAACCTGTTTTGCAAAGGTTTTGTTATTATTATGGCAAATAATACATTGCGAGAATTCGTTTGAATTAGGGAATGAAATAGAACAAACAAATGTAGAAACACACATTTTTTACATGTCATGTCTGTGTTCATGTTTTTGTTTGGCCATGTGCTGTTTTGTTTTTTGGACACTTCCTTAGTTCCTTGTTTCACTTCCTGGTTTTGTTTGTCACCATAGCAACCATTAGTTTCACCTGTTCCACGTTTGGACTCACACGCACCTGTCTCACGTTTTCACAGTCATGTCACGCACCTGTTCACAGTTAGTCACGCACCTGTTTTCACTTATCATGTCACTATATAGGCTTTTCTGTTTCTGTTGTTCGTCCTGGCGACATCACCCATTCATGCCATGTCCACAGTTCCTTGTCACGTTAGTTCTTGTTTCATCTCTTGTCACGTAAGTTTTTGTTTGTTTAATGTTCATAGTTCTCCGCCATTGTGCGCACCTTTTGTTTTCCTAGTCAAGTTTTTTACCTCCGCTGTGAGCGCCTTTTGTTTGTACCTTTTGTTTGAGTTTATAGTAATAATTAAACTATGTCTTTACCTGCACGCCACGTCCGTTCCATTTCTTTTGCACCACGGGAGAGCAAACCACGCCAAAGACCTAGTCATGACAGATGTCGCCAGCACGAGAGCTCTCCCGCAAAAAAATGGGACAATTTTGACGAGGTAACGTGGGAGGTCCTGCGCGCCATGGAAGCCGAGACACTCCGCCATTCCCCCATGGAGCGCAGGGATCTCATGTGGGGTCCGACCGGCAAACTGGTGCCGATCAGCTCCCTTTGGTCCGAGGATGGCGCTGCGTCACCGCAGTCCCGGAAGCGCCGCTCCCAACGAAGGACGTCAGGGAGGGCTTCCACAAGCATTGGAAAGGACGCATCGTTCCCGCAAGCTCCTCCCCCTCCGGGCGGAAACGAGCTGCAGCCAGCCCGGCTTCCCCAGGACGACGTCACGCCGCTGCCAGTGGGTGACGTCATGGATTTTTTTCCCCTGAACTCTTTTTCTTGTCAGCCACATCCAACCAAAGACTCTAAATCCATGATTAAATATTACCAAGACATGTTTTTAGAAATCAGATCCTGTCAATCACAGTCACCCAATTTTCATGCCCCGCCCCCCAGGACTCATGCCACGCCCAAGTCAGAAATTTTTTTTTCACCCACAAAAGCCCAGGTGGGGGGGAACGAAAGACCTTTTGGACAATTTAGAGGGGAGGATTCTGCCCTCCTCCTGAACCCCCTCCGCCCACCCCAAAAGACGGTTCCAGACCGCGGGGAGCGCGTCTGGGATCCGCTCCTTGAGGGGGGGGCTAGGGCTGGGAATTGTTCAGGTGGGGTGGGTCAGCATCGTCACGCCAAGCCACAGCCTCCAGCACGACCACCACCACCTGTCTTTCGACCTGCCAAGCCACAGCCTCCAGCACGACCACCACCACCTGTCTTTCGACCTGCCAAGCCACAGCCACCAGCACGACCCCCACCACCAGTCTTTCGTCACGCCAAGCCACAGCCACCAGCACGACCACCACCACCAGTTTTTCGACCATGCCAAGATCCACCTGCTCCACGCCCAGCTCCACGCCAAGCGCCACCAGTACCTGCTCCACGTCAAGCGCCACCAGTACCTGCTCCACGTCAAGCGCCACCAGTACCTGCTCCACGCCAAGCGCCACCAGTACCTGCTCCACGTCAAGCGCCACCAGTACCTGCTCCACGCCAAGCGCCACCAGTACCTGCTCCACGCCAAGCGCCACCAGTACCTGCTCCACGCCAAGCGCCACCAGTACCTGCTCCACGCCAAGCGCCACCAGTACCTGCTCCACGTCAAGCGCCACCAGTACCTGCTCCACGCCAAGCGCCACCAGTACCTGCTCCACGCCAAGCGCCACCAGTACCTGCTCCACGCCAAGCGCCACCAGTACCTGCTCCACGCCAAGCGCCGCCAGTACCTGCTCGACGCCAAGTGCCGCCAGTGGCTGCCCCACGCCGCCAAGTGCCGCCAGTGGCTTCCCCACGCCGCCAAGTGCCGCCCGTGGCTTCCCCACGCCGCCAAGTGCCGCCCGTGGCTTCCCCACGCCGCCAAGTGCCGCCCGTGGCTTCCCCACGCCGCCAAGTGCCGCCCGTGGCTTCCCCACGCCGCCAAGTGCCGCCCGTGGCTTCCCCACGCCGCCAAGTGCCGCCCGTGGCTTCCCCACGCCGCCAAGTGCCGCCCGTGGCTTCCCCACGCCGCCAAGTGCCGCCCGTGGCTGCCCCACGCCAAGACCAAAGCCAAGACCAAGACCCGCCAAGTGACCCAAACCAAGACCAAGTCCAAGCACCGCCACACCAAGACCAAGTCCAAGACCAACTACGCCAAGACCAAGACCAACCACGCCAAGTCCAAGACCAAGACCAACCATGCCAAGTCCAGGACCAAGACCAACCATGCCAAGACCAAGACCAAGACCCCCGCCAAGACCAAGACCAAGACCCCCCACGCCAAGACCAAGACCCCCACCAAGACCAAGACCTCCACCAAGACCCGCCACGCCAAGACCAAGACCAAGACCCCCGCCAAGACCAAGACCCCCGCCAAGACCAAGACCAAGACCAAGACCCACCACGCCAAGACCAAGACCAAGACCCAAACCAAGACCAAGACCAAGAGCCCCGCCAAGACCAAGACCAAGACCCTCGCCAAGACCCGCCACGCCGAGACTCTCCGCCTGACGCACCACGCCGAGCTTCGCTGCCTGCCACGACAACGCGCCAAGCTTCGCTGCCTGCCACGACAACGCGCCCACCTCCTCGTCGGCCAAGGATGTGGCCATTCCATGGGCGTCCGCCACGCCAGGTGCGCCGACCTCCTCGTCTGCCACGAATGTGGCCATTCCCAGGTCGCCCACCTCGTCAGGTTCAGCGGCGGTCTACCCGCCGTCGCCACCTGACTCTGCCCCGGTGGATTCGGGGACACCTGGTCTGGCGACCCACCGCCATGTCCCCCTCCCCCCCTCCCATGACTCTTGATCCTGTTTTTTGTTTTTGGACATCTGGGATCTGTCCGTAAGGGGGGGGTTCTGTCATGTCTGTGTTCATGTTTTTGTTTGGCCATGTGCTGTTTTGTTTTTTGGACACTTCCTTAGTTCCTTGTTTCACTTCCTGGTTTTGTTTGTCACCATAGCAACCATTAGTTTCACCTGTTCCACGTTTGGACTCACACGCACCTGTCTCACGTTTTCACAGTCATGTCACGCACCTGTTCACAGTTAGTCACGCACCTGTTTTCACTTATCATGTCACTATATAGGCTTTTCTGTTTCTGTTGTTCGTCCTGGCGACATCACCCATTCATGCCATGTCCACAGTTCCTTGTCACGTTAGTTCTTGTTTCATCTCTTGTCACGTAAGTTTTTGTTTGTTTAATGTTCATAGTTCTCCGCCATTGTGCGCACCTTTTGTTTTCCTAGTCAAGTTTTTTACCTCCTCTGTGAGCGCCTTTTGTTTGTACCTTTTGTTTGAGTTTATAGTAATAATTAAACTATGTCTTTACCTGCACGCCACGTCCGTTCCAATTCTTTTGCACCACGGGAGAGCAAACCACGCCATAGACAAAGTCTTGACATTACAATGGAGTTCAGGGTGCACATCGTGCCGTCAACAAACTGCAAGCGCTGCACGGAACTCCAACTACAAAGATGGTGGTGATGTTGACTTTGCATTTTACTGTTTTGTTATTTTTATCTGTTGAGTGGATCATTTACAATAAAAAAAAAAAAAAAAAGAAGGTATTGTGCGTTGCCACAGCATTAGTCTGTCGCCAGCCACAATCGACGCTGACTGGAGTCGCGGCAGCCAATCCAGAGGGCGCTGAAAGCCAGCTGACATGTCACCTTTAAACAGTGCCACGTGCGACGTGGGTTACACTTGAATTGCTATTGCGACATCCAGTGGACACATTTAGAACAGCAGTTTCTTTCACTCGGAAATTGCAGCTCATGTTACACTTCAACTTATTTTGCGGGCCGTGGGCCGGAATAAACCGTACGTTTGACACCCCCCGCTATAGAGGGCTTTGGATTTTCCCCGGAAGTGCATTGCTGGATTTAACACGCGATATTTCCAACTATTCAGTGGAAAATAACTGTGCACCCGCTGTGATACGACTGAGAAGTACCTTGAGTCAATAGATAAGAAGTCCCTTCGTCGTTATATCGAGTGAACGGCCGTAATTGGATGCAAGGATGAGTGGAGCAGAGACCACGATTCCTTCCCCAGTGTCTCTTACCCGGACTTTGTCAACTACTTTGTTCAACCCAGCCCGTTTTATTTGAAACCTTTAAAGACTTTCAAAATAAGAGTCAAGATAGCTATGACGGCTTTTGTCCGTGGATGGGTTTGTGACGTTCATGTTTGTCTGATAAACCCCAGTGGACTTTGTGTCGTCAAGCCAGACCACAGTTACGGACTCTCAGACATGGTCCGATCCAAGTTCGACACGCTGGATAATCTCTTAGAACCGATCCAAAGTCATCTCAGCACACTGCGACGGTAAGGCGGGATTGCTTCACTTTTGTTTTGTTTCATGTAGAGTCCACACTGCTCACGAGAAGTGAGTACTATTTTTATCTATACAAGGTTCTTGGACCAAGCACCACGTCAAGTTAATGCAACGTGGGGCTGGTGTTTCTTTGACATTCATTTGGACTTACAAAATGTTCTTAACCACCTGAAATGATCTGAACGAAAACAAAGTTGTCCGCACTCTCCTTTTTTTACTCATTTCTTCATGTCCGGAAATAACCTTAGGAATTCGATAAAAGCTAGTTTTATTTCTTCCACCTCAAATTTAGGGAAAAAAATGCGTCTACGGGCTGGGGCTGGCCCCACTATGGACTGGACTCTCACTGTTATGTTGGATCCACTATGGACTAGACTCTCACTATTATGTTAGATCCACTATGGACTGGACTCTCACTGTTATGTTGGATCCACTATGGACTGGACTCTCACTGGTATGTTGGATCCACTATGGACTGGACTCTCACTATTATGTTAGATCCACTATGGACTGGACTCTCACTATTATGTTAGATCCACTATGGACTGGACTCTCACTATTATGTTAGATCCACTATGGACTGGACTCACACTATTATGTTAGATCCACTATGGACTGGACTCTCACTATTATGTTAGATCCACTATGGACTGGACTCTCACTATTATGTTAGATCCACTATGGACTGGACTCTCACTGTTATGTTGGATCCACTATGGACTAGACTCTCACTATTATGTTAGATCCACTATGGACTGGACTCTCACTGTTATGTTGGATCCACTATGGACTGGACTCTCACTGGTATGTTGGATCCACTATGGACTGGACTCTCACTATTATGTTAGATCCACTATGGACTGGACTCTCACTATTATGTTAGATCCACTATGGACTGGACTCTCACTATTATGTTAGATCCACTATGGACTGGACTCACACTATTATGTTAGATCCACTATGGACTGGACTCTCACTATTATGTTAGATCCACTATGGACTGGACTCTCACTATTATGTTAGATCCACTATGGACTGGACTCTCACTATTATGTTAGATCCACTATGGACTGGACTCTCACTATTATGTTAGATCCACTATGGACTGGACTCTCACAATATTATGCTAGATCCACTATGGACTGGACTCTCACTATTATGTTAGATCCACTATGGACTGGACTCTCACTATTATGGTAGAGCAGGGGTCGCCAACCTTTTTGAAAGCAAGAGCTACTTCTTGGGTAGTGATTAATGTGAAGGGCTACCAGTTTGATACACACTTCAATAAATTGCCAGAAATAGCCAATTTGCTCAATTTACCTTTAACTCTGTTATTATTAATAATTGATGATATTTACACTTAATTGAACGGTTTAAAAGAGGAGAAAACACGAAAAAAATGATAATTAAATTTTGAAACAAAGTTTTTCTTCAATTTCGACTCTTTAATATTCAAAATTCAACCGAAAAAAAGAAGAGAAAAACTAGCTAATTCGAGTCTTTTTGAAAAAATTAAAAGAAGAATTTATGGAACATCATCAGTAATTTTTCCTGATTAAGATTCATTTTAGAATTTTGATGACATGTTTTAAATAGGTTAAAATCCAATCTACACTTTGTCAGAATATATAACAAATTGGACCAAGCTATATTTCTAACAAAGACAAATCATTATTTCTTCTAGATTTTCCAGAACAAAATTTTTTAAAAGAAATTCAAAAGACTTTGAAATAAGATTTAAATTTGATTCTACAGATTTTCTAGATTTGCCAGAATAATTTTTTTGAATTTTAATCATAAAAAGTTTGAAGAAATATTTCACAAATATTCTTCGTCGAAAAAACAGAAGCTAAAATGAAGAATTAAATTAAAATGTATTTATTATTCTTTACAATAAAAAAATAAATTTACTTGAACATTGATTTAAATTGTCAGGAAAGAAGAGGAAGGAATTTAAAAGGTAAAAAGGTATATGTGTTTAAAAATCCTAAAATCATTTTTAAGGTTGTATTTTTTCTCTAAAATTGTCTTTCTGAAAGTTATAAGAAGCAAAGTAAAAAAATTAATGAATTTATTTAAACAAGTGAAGACCAAGTCTTTAAAATATTTTCTTGGATTTTCTAATTCTATTTGAGTTTTGTCTCTCTTAGAATTAAAAATGTCGGGCAAAGCGAGACCAGCTTGCTAGTAAATAAATACAATTTAAAAAATAGAGGCAGCTCACTGGTAAGTGCTGCTATTTGAGCTATTTTTAGAACAGGCCAGCGGGCTACTCATCTGGTCCTTACGGGCTACCTGGTGCCCGCGGGCACCGCGTTGGTGACCCCTGATTTAGACCCTTTATGGTCTCCGGTTGCCCTAAAGGTAAAAAACAAACAAAATCCATATATTTTGTTATGGTTTGAAAATGAAAAATATCAAAATGGCCCCCGCATGCTTTAATTTTTCCGTGTGCGGCCCTCAGTGGAAAAAGTTTGGACACCCCTGTCTTAAAACAAGTAAAACACTCTATAACATAAAATCTGCTTTGTGAGAAGAATGATCTTATCAGACAGAAAATAAGCAAACATCGCCCTTATTTGAGATATTTCATCTTACTTACATTTCACTTGTATGGTGTATGGTCCGTAAAATAGGGTAAAGAATAGGGATGTCCGATAATGGCTTTTTGCCGATATTCCGATATTGTCCAACTCTTTAATTACCGATACCGATATCAACCGATACCGATATCAACCGATATATGCAGTCGTGGAATTAACACATTATTATGCCTAATTTGGACAACCAGGTATGGTGAAGATAAGGTACTTTTTAAAAAAATTATTAAAATAAGATAAATAAATTAAAAATATTTTCTTGAATAAAAAAGAAAGTACAACAATATAAAAACAGTTACATAGAAACTAGTAATGAATGAAAATGGGTAAAATGAAGTGTTAAAGGTTAGTACTATTAGTGGAGCAGCAGCACGCACAATCATGTGTGCTTACGGACTGTATCCCTTGCAGACTGTATTGATATATATTGATATATAATGTAGGAAGCAGAATATTAATAACAGAAAGAAACAACCCTTTTGTGTGAATGAGTGTAAATGGGGGAGGGAGGTTTTTTGGCTTGGTGCACTAATTGTAAGTGTATCTTGTGTTTTTTATGTGGATTTAATTAAAAAACCCGAAAAAAAAACAAAAAAAACAAAAAAAAAACAAAAAAACGATACCGATAAAAAAAACAACCGATACCGATAATTACATTTTAACGCATATATCGGCCGATAATATAACATCTCTAGTAAAGACTCATCCTGTAACAGCTTCCACTGCGTGCTAAAAAGGAAACACCTTGGCAGCTCTTATAACTGCATCTATTGGACACAATTCAATATCAAACTCACTTCTGTTTTATGAAAGATTTGTGCTGTTTTGCAAATAAAAGGCATTCACGTCGAGTGCTTGGCCCATTCAGTTTGCACGCGGCCTTCCATTGAAAGCATCTTAGCCCTGGCGGTGCTAAACTGTTGCTCATTTGTGTCGGTGTGCGTAAGGCAGGACTGTTGAGGAGAGTAATGCAGGCATTTCTCTGCCGTCTCTACATGGGGGGGGGGTTTGGGTAGGGTAGGTGGGTGGGTTTGATGGGCTCAGTGGGAGTCCGGGTCCCGGGGGAACAGCTCTCGTTAATAATTCAGACGAGCCTCATTATCAAGGCAGCGCAGATTTCTCCCTGATTCCACCTTAATTGCAGGCAGGCTGCTGCACTCAGGCAGGCAGTAGTCACGCTGGCTCTTCTCCTCCACCACCACCTCCACCACCACCACCACCACCACAGGGCCCGTTCTGCCCCGCTCCACTCGGCTCCGTCTTCGGGACGCGACCGCGGCAGCCTAGGCCTGGGGCTGCCTTACTCCTTATTAGCGTACGCCCACCGTAAAAGCTGCGACGCAATACGAAATGCGCTATTTTTTTAAATTTTCCACTAAAAGATGCCTCATATATTTTTCATGAGATGGTTCTCTGCTGGCTCGCCGGCTGCGGAGCGACTCCTTTTGTTGGCCGACGAGGATCTGCATGGTTCTGTTTCTATAAAAAATAAGTAGGGTTTGACTAACTTGGGGTCGGGAGCTAATGTTGGTGGATTTTTATGGGGGGTTTTGAGTTCGGGAAAAAAGTTTGGGAAACCCTGAGTTGAGGTAAAGTGGCTTTGAGGAGCTGGAACTTTATACCAATATGGCCTGAAACTGGGTTTCTTAACCTTTTTGAACTCGGGACACAACTTTTCTACGACAAAGAAGCCCGCCGCCCATTCAAACAACTCATGTATACTTGCCAACCTTGAGACCTCCAATATCGGGAGGTGGGGGGTGGGGGGTTGGGGGCGTGGTTGGGGGCGTGGTTATTTACAGCTAGAATTCACCAACTCGAATATTTCATATATATTTAATTTATATATATATATGTATTAGGGCTGCAACTAACGATTAATTTAAAAATCGATTAATCTGTTGATTATTACTTCGATTAATCGATTAATAATCGGATAAAAGAGACGAACTACATTTCTATCCTTTCCAGTATTTTATTGAAAAAAAACAGCATACTGGCACCATACTTATTTTGATTATTGTTTCTCAGCTGTTTGTACATTGCATACATTATACGTTGCAGTTTATAAATAAAGGTTTATTTAAAAAAATAAATAAATAAAAAAAATAAATAAATAAAATTAAAAGCCTCTGCGCATGCGCATAGCATAGATCCAACGAATCGATGACTAAATTAATCAGCAACTATTTTTATAATCGATTTTAATCGATTTAATCGATTAGTTGTTGCAGCCCTAATATATATATATATATATATATATATATATATATATATATATATATATATATATATATATATATATATATATATATATATATATATATATATATATATATATATATATGTATGAAATACTTGACTTTCAGTGAATTCTAGCTATATATATATATATATATATATATATATATATATATATATATATATATATATATATATATATATATATATATATATATATATATATATATATATATATATATATATATATATATATATATATATATTTTTTATTTACATAGAAAAAAAACAAAAAAACTTGAATTTCAGTGTTCCGGTGGCTATCCATTAGATGGCAGTATTGTCCTGTTTAACTTCTCCGTTCATTGGGCAGGCAAGCTGTTTATATTGTGGGAAAGCGGACGTGAGAACAGGCTGTACCCACTCAGTCTCAGGTCCGCATTGAGCTGGAGGGGGCGTGGCCTCCAGCTCCGGCTGAATACCGGGAGTTTGTCGGGAGAAACTCTCTGCCGGGAGGTTGTCGGGAGAGGCGCTGAATACCGGGATTCTCCCGCTAAAAACGGGAGGGTTGGCAAGTATGAACTCATGACACTTTTGATTTGAATGGATTTCGATACTTATACACTATATTGTCAAAAGTATTTTGCCACCTGCCTTGACTCACATATGAACTTGAAGTGCCATCCCATTCCTAACCCATAGGGTTCAATATGGTGTCGGTCCACCTTTTGCAGCTATTACAGCTTCAACTCTTCTGGGAAGGCTGTCCACAAGGTTGCGGAGTGTGTTTATAGGAATGTTGTTATGGTTGGAGGGAGTTGACGGCACAGACACAAGGGGGCAATATAGTTCTATGATTTATTATATATATAAACAATATATATTGTGACAGTCCTAGGCTGTCGGGTGGGTTCCATGGACTATCAAAGGAAGACATGTTGCCGCAGGTGTAGACTTTCGTTTATTTTTCAATAAAACAAAGTCTGTTGCGGATTGCTTTTCAGCACTTGCCGTTTCCTGCTCGCTCCTCCGCGTCCGTCCCGCGGCTTTTTAGCCGCATCCGTCGTCGTCTGTCTCGGGCTCTCTTAGTCTCTCGCTCCGCGTCAGCTTCCCCCCTGGCTCCTTCCAGTCTCTCCCCTTTTCTTCAATCAATCAATCAATCAATCAGCTTTATTTGTCCATTCTTACATGTACAAGACACATAAGAACTGAAATTACATTTTCGGCACAATCCCGCTAAGAGCAGACATACGTTACAGGGAGACAAGACGGGACCGCCAACGGATCAGCCTCACTTAGGCGCTCCTTAAAAAGGTGGGAAAAAGGTGACATTGGGGAAGGGGGGAAGTAAAAAAAAATATCAGTCTGAGGCTGGACCCTCAGGAATGGTCCAGACTGAGTCCGAGGAAAAAAACCTCACATAGCATGGCACACATAAACATGGTACATGTAATCACAACAACTCGCAACAGAGTCATCCAACAGGGCTTTGGAGGCCGGCAGCTGCTGTTGAGCGCTGCTCAGCCCCCACAACCCCGGAGGAATTAAGCAGTGGTGAAGGCGTTGATTTGGGGAGGGGTGTGTGCGTGCATGTATGCCCAATTAACTTGGGTGAGATGTTGGATTGTCTTTATGGGCCGAGGCCGGCCCCAAGAGTTCAAGAGTTCAAGAGTCCGACCCAGGTGCTTTTGAAAAAAAGGGAAAGGTCAAAAGCGTCCATCTTTGAGGAGTCCTCAGGGGAGTGTTTTCAAACAGCCTGTTCCTCAAGGCCATTCGAGGGAGTCAAATCGTAGATTAAGATGTTGTTTTTTCTTCGAGCAGTCAAAACAATGACATTCCTGCTCTGTATGCTGGCTCTGACAATTCCAATTTATTCTTTCTATAACTTCATCAAGATGGAATCTACCTTGCGATTCAAATCAGCAATCGCTCCAGTCTGTGATCCCACAGCACGACCCAATCCTTCCATTGCGTTGAACAGCCTGTTGGCCCCTTGAGTGGCTGCCATCGTCTTCCGAATTTGACGATACACCAGAGCAATGCCCAGCCCAATCAGCAAATGCCCTGCGATCACAGCTCCAAATAGGTAGATGTCTTCCACGTCCTCGATGGAAAGGACTGAGAGGCACATGATTCTCCAAGTATTCCAGGAATCTCTCACGTACCCCGCAGCAATGGTTCCATCAGGGCAGCCAGGCTCCCCCGAACCTCTTTTCCTTGTCGAAAAGACTGTGTCAATTGCGTCGAGAGTCCAGTTGATCAAATTCATTTTGATGTTTAGATTTGAGGACAGCTCAAGAAAAGAGGCTTCAAAATAGTTCAGACAAGACAAAAACAAAGAGAGCAAGCAGGGAAGGAGGGAGCGGAGAAAAATGCGACCGCCCTCACCAGAGGCAAGACAGAAAAAAAAAAAAAAAAAAAAAAAAAAAAAAAAGCGAGAGGAGATTGGATGATCGTGCCCAGGTGCGCGGATCGCACACCTGGGCACGATTGCGGCGTCGCTCCCGGCGCGCCCCGCCTCGCCGCTCGCTTGCCGTCCACGCCTCCTCGCCGCCATGATGGGCCGGGCCCCCCGGCGTGCCCTGCCTCTCCACATATATATAATAATTATAGATGTCCGATAATGGCTTTTTTGCCGATATCCGATATTCCGATATTGTCCAACTCTTAATTACCGATTCCGATATCAAGCGATACCGATATACACAGTCGTGGAATGAACACATTATAATGCCTAATTTTGTTGTGATGCCCCGCTGGATGCATTAAACAATGTAACAAGGTTTTCCAAACTAAATCAACTCAAGTTATGGAAAAAAAATGCCAACATGGCACTGCCATATTTATTATTGAAGTCACAAAGTGCATTCTTTTTTTTAACATGCCTCAAAACAGCAGCTTGGAATTTGGGACATGCTCTCCCTGAGAGAGCATGAGGAGGTTGAGGTGGGCGGGGTTGAGGTTGGGGGGGTAGGGGGTAGCGGGGGGTGTATATTGTAGCGTCCCGGAAGAGTTAGTGCTGCAAGGGGTTCTGGGTATTTGTTCTGTTGTGTTTATGTTGTGTTACGGTGCGGATGTTCTCCCGAAATGTGTTTGTCATTCTTGTTTGGTGTGGGTTCACAGTGTGGCGCATATTTGTAACAGTGTTAAAGTTGTTTATACGGCTACCCTCAGTGTGACCTGTATGGCTGTTGACCAAGTATGCTTTGCATTCACTTGTGAGTGTGAAAAGCCGTAGATATTATGTGATTTAAAAAAAAAAAAAAAAAAAAAATATATATATATATATATTTTTTTATTTTTATTTTTTTTTAAATTAAATCAACATAAAAACACTATATATACATATTGTGTATGTGTATGTCAAAATAGATCAATACAGTCTGCAGGTATACAGTCCGTAAGCACACATGATTGTATTTCTTTATGAAAAAAAAAAATAAAATAAAAAAATAAACCCCCCCCCCGGTCCGTGGGACAAATTTTCAAGCGTTGACCGGTCCCCAGCTACAAAAAGGTTGGGGACCACTGCATTATATGACGATGTGCATTTTAACTGTGGGGTCCATGTCCATAAGCTGTGTGCTTCTAGGGATGACCTTTTTGCTGAACGGACTCTGACATTAACAAAAGAAACAACAATGAAATACAAAACTATGTCGGTCTGTAAATAAATAAATAAACACATAACTAGGTGTGCAGCAAAATGATATCACTCCTTAATCAATCAATGCCACACACCTTGCGTTCTGTTACCGACTAACCAACCGACAGACGTCGAAAAAGCTCTTCACACAAATTGAGCTTGGCAGAGGTAATAAATGAGATCATTCTGATTAACGTATAGGAAAATGTGATAATTCCCCCCCCCCCCCCCCGGCGTATTGTGCGATTTATGGCGTGTTTCATTTGCGTACGCGCCCGATCCCCTGCGAACATACGTCATGTGACGCCCGATGACGTGCGCCATAATGCGTTTTCCTTCGCTTACATGCTCTGTGAAATATTATAATGGCGAGTTTATCCTTGAAATAGCCTGTCGCGCATTATCATACTGATGACACCGTGATTGATGTCAGCCTGGAATAATACTCCACTTCAAGCCCATCTATAGGATTATGAAATGTGTCTTGTCTTCATAATTTACTCTGACTGATGGCTCGCTTGTTCGGCCCGTTCCGGCGGCGCCCCCCGTGGAGAGCGCGCCATAATGGGCCTGATCTTGTCATACATGTATATGAATACTTCAAATCACGCCATTGTAACAAGATGGGGTAGAGGATGGGTCGGGGGTGGTGAGGGGGGTGGGGTGTTAGATAAACAACACAGATGTGTCCTCCCCGTAAGATGAAGTGCGCTCCAAGCCCGGATCGCTCTCCCGGACGCTAAACAGGCCTCCCACAAATCACGGCGCCCATTTCCTGATTCACTTCCAGCGCCCTTTGTCTGATACCTCTTCCTGTATGCACGGGATGGATAGCACGGGCGCCTTTACGAGTGGCGACCGTCCCCGAGGAAGCTGATGACGCATGCCGGGCTAAACGCCGACTTTCACGACAGCTCCATCTTTGGACCTTTTTTTTCCCCCCGTGCTCCCTTCAGCCTGTCCATCAATGCCCTGTCAGGAGCGGAAAAGGGGTTGCGGTCAGGCGGGGGGCTGGGGGCGGGGTGGGGGGGGGGGCTTGTCCATCACTTTACCTGCGCTGGGGAAGTGATGGAAGGAGGGCTTGGCTGCACCACAAAGGGAAATGTGGTTAGCGGTGACGGATTGCAGCAGCTTGATAGAAAAAGGAGGAGCGGCGAGAGTTATGTTCAAGAGAGATGCTTGTTATGCTAATGGATGGCGGGAGAGGCCGCGGCTGATGGATGTAGCGAAGGTCACCTCGGGGTAGCCGGTAGCGCGCCTCGCGTCCCCTGCTGAGAGCGCTCACGGCGGCTTTACCTGAGCCGAAAAGAAGGCGCTGACCTTGGGGTGAAAAGTGTGTAGGCGTTCAAGCCCCGTTCACGTCTAAGCTGAGGAGTTCATGCATGCACCGCCTGGTGGTTGGAGTGTCCGCCCTGAGATGGGTAGGTTGTGAGTTCAAACCCCGAAGACTATAAAGATGGGAGCCATTGCCTCCCTGCTTGGCGCTCAGCATCAAGGGTTGGAATTGGGTGTTAAATCACCAAGATGATTCCCGGGCGCGGCCACCGCTGCTGCTCACTGCTCCCCTCACCTCCCAGGGGGTGATCAAGGGTGATGGGTCAAATGCAGAGGACAAATTTCACCACACCAAGTGTGTGTGTGACAATTAGAGATGTCCGATAATGGCTTTTTTGCCGATATTCCGATATTGTCCAAGTCTTAATTACCGATACCGATATCAACCGATACCAATATATACAGTCGTGGAATGAACACATTATTATGCCTAATTTTGTTGCGATGCCCCGCTGGATGCATTAAACAATGTAACAAGGTTTTCCAAAATAAATCAACTCAAGTTATGGGGAAAAAAATGCCAACATGGCACTGCCATATTTATTATTGAAGTCACAAAGTGCATTCTTTTTTTTTAACATGCCTCAAAACAGCAGCTTGGAATTTGGGACATGCTCTCCCTGAGAGAGCATGAGGAGGTTGAGGTGGGCGGGGTTAGGAGTTAGCAGGGGGTGTATATTGTAGCGTCCCCGAAGAGTTAGTGCTGCAGGGGGTTCTGGGTATTTGTTCTGTTGTGTTACGGTGCGGATGTTCTCCCGAAATGTGTTTGTCATTCTTGTTTGGTGTGGGTTCACAGTGTGGCGCATATTTGTAACAGTGTTAAAGTTGTTTATAGGGCCACCCTCAGTGTGACCTGTATGGCTGTTGACCAAGTATGCCTTGCATTCACTTGTGTGTGTGTGAAAAGTCGTAGATATTATGTGACTGGGCCGGCACGCAAAGGCAGTGCCTTCAAGGTTCTCGTTCTGTACTTCTCCCTACGGCCGTGTACACAGCGGCCTTTTAAAAAGTCATACATTTTACTTTTTGAAATCGATACCGATAACTTTGAAAACCGATACCGATCATTTCCGATATTACATTTTAAAGCATTTATCGGCCGATAATATCGGCAGCCCGATATTATCGGACATCTCTAGTGACAATCATTGGTACTTTAACTTTAATTTGTTTTTGTCTGAGGGTTATTGAGATCTCTACTCCGGTGCTTCTCCAACTTTTTACACCCAGTAGCACCTCAGAAAACACTTGGCTCTCTGACGCCATGTCTACACTAAGCCGGGTAACCACTTAAACGAATAAATATTTAGCCTAAGCCCCGTTTCAGCCACACTAAACCACCATTTAAAGGCCTACTGAAAGCCACTACTAGCGACCACGCAGTCTGATAGTTTATATATCAATGATGAAATCTTAACATTGCAACACATGCCAATACGGCCGGGTTAACTTATAAAGTGACATTTTAAATTTCCTGGGAAACTTCCGGTTGAAAACGTCTATGTATGATGACATTTGTGCGTGACGTCAATGGTTGAAGCGGAACTATTGGTACACCATTGTGTCCCAATACAAACAGCTCTGTTTTCATCGCAAAATTCCACAGTATTCTGGACATCTGTGTTGGTGAATCTTTTGCAATTTGTTAAATGAACAATGGAGACTGCAAAGAAGAAAGTTGTAGGTGGGATCGGTGTATTAGCGGCTGGCTGCAGCAACACAACCAGGAGGACTTCGAGTTGGATAGAAGACGCGCTATCCGGCGCTAGCCGCCGACCGCATCTATGATCGGGTGAAGTCCTTCGTCGCGCCGTCGATCGCTGAAACGCAGGTGAGCACGGGTGTTGATGAGCAGATGAGAGCTGGCGCATGTGGAGAGCTAATGTTTATAGCATAGCTCTGTCGAGGTCCCGTAGCTAAGTTAGCTTCAATGGCGTCGTTAGCAACAGCATTGCTAGGCTTCGCCAGGCGGTACAGCATTAACCGTGTGGTTACAGGTCCAGTGTTTGGTAGTATTGTTGATCTTCTGTCTATCCTTCCAGTCAGGGGCTTATTTCGTCTGTTTCTATATGCATTTAAGCACGATGCTATCACGTTAGCTCCGTAGCTAAAGTGTGTCACCGATGTATTGTCGTGGAGATAAAAGTCACTGTGAATGTCCATTTCGCGTTCTCGTCTCTAATTTTCAAGAGGATATAGTATCCCAGGTGGTTTAAAATACAAATCCGTGATCCACAATAGAAAAAGGAGAAAGTGTGGAATCCAATGAGCCAGCTTGTACCTAAGTTACGGTCAGAGCGAAAAAAGATATGTCCTGCACTGCACTCTAGTCCTTCACTCTCATGTTCCTCATCCACAAATCTTTCATCCTGGCTCAAATTAATGGGGTAATCGTTGCTGTCTCGGTCCGAATCTCTCTCGCTGCTGGTGTAAACAATGTGCAGATGTGAGGAGTCCTTCCTCCGGTGACGGTACAGGCAAGGCTTTTTTTTATCAGCGACCAAAACTTTATCGTCGATGTTCTCTACTAAATCCTTCCAGCAAAAATATGGCAATATCGCGAAATGATCAAGTATGACACATAGAATGGATCTGCTATCCCCGTTTAAATAAGAACATTTCATTTCAGTAGGCCTTTAAGGTGGTCCCCCCTCCTCGGACATTTTTTTACACGGGTAAGTGCGCCGTGTATTTCTTGAATCTACGGCTCTTAGCTCTGTATGGACTCATTGATTGTTTAAAAACTGAGTTCGGAGAGGAAGTGAAGTCAGAAAGAACGCGCCCCACACAGGAAGTGACGTCAGAAAGACGGCGCTAACCAGATGTTGTGTGTCAGTGTATTAACGTGCAACGTCATGCAAAATGAATGAATGAATGAATGAATGAAGCGTTCGCGCATGACATGGTTGGCACATATTTGGCGCAATGTAATGGTTGGTAAAGTTGAGAATAGATGGAGGCCGCACAGTCCAGTGTTGAGTGGGTGGTGGCAGGCACAGTGCAGGGAGGCTGGCGGTCAAGGCAATGCTTCAAAACATGTCCCAATTGGATTTGTATGTCAATGCTGTTAATCTGGGTCAGGACCGGTGCGGTGTTTAGTATGCTGACCACGTGAGGTCTGAGGCTGCTCTTGGCCTTGAATGAACCCAGCTCGTCTCGCAGCGTCTACGTCTTCTTCCTCTGGTTGTCTCAAACCCCCCCCACTTTCTCTTCCTCCCCTCGCCCACAGCCCTTTTCCCTCTCTCTCTCTCCTCGCCTTTTCTTCCTCCTATTTCTTCATACCTCCCTCCTTTTCCATACCCCGGGCTTTTCTCTCTCGATGCCCTTTTTTTTTCTTCTCCCTGCTTCCTCTTTGCCGCTGTCACTCACCGGTGTGCCTCCTCTTCCTCCTCACTTGTTCTGTTTCACCACCCCACAAAGTAGCCTTTTTATCGCTCATTTCCCTCTTTCCTCGCTCATTTCTCCTGATGCTTTCATGTGCTTTTATAATCCCCTTTTCATCTGTGGCGCTGGCTCTTGCCAACTCTCTCTCTCTCTCTCTCTCTCTCCATCTCCATCCCTCCATCCCTCCATCCCGCACACACACAGCCCATCTTCCAAACTAAAGTGATAAATGCCCGTCTTCCTTCGGCGTAAATGTCACTAGGGGAATTGTCTGTGCTCACTGATGGGGAGGACTGAGCAGCAGGGCGGCCGCTCGTTCACAGCGGAGTAAGAACCAAGACAAAGCAAATGTTGACGTTGTCACATGTCAGAGTCCACAGCTAAACCTTCACAGGTTTTCGCGTCATTTTTTTTGGTTGTTGAAGCGCTTCTTCATAAAAGTTCCCCTTTCGGAGGGAATCAATCGGAAGTCAAACCACTCGACAAAGAATTGGGCACGGATTATTTTGAGTATATTTCCAAAAAAAGAACACGCACCTGCTCTGTCATTACGGGATCTGACTGCCGTTCTAAAACCAGCACTAACTTTTTAAGCAATGTTTATTATCGTCCTGCGGTGTGCAATAAAACTAAAATACAGTCAAATTACTCACCCTTTGAGGGCATATTATAGGAAGGAAGCAGTAAACTAGTGAACTTTTATTGATTAATTCTTTACTCGGAAAAACTCACAACCCCAATGGGACGTCGATGGGAATGACTATGAGAAACCTTGGAGAGGACCGCATATGTGGGTGGCTAACATAATAGTGAGAGTCCAGTCCATAGTGGATCTAACATAATAGTGTGAGAGTCCAGTCCATAGTGGATCCAACATAATAGTGAGAGTCCAGTCCATAGTGGATCTAACATAATAGTGAGAGTCCAGTCCATAGTGGATCTAACATAATAGTGAGAGTCCACTCCATAGTGGATCTAACATAATAGTGTGAGAGTCCAGTCCATAGTGGATCTAACATAATAGTGAGAGTCCACTCCATAGTGGATCTAACATAATAGTGAGAGTCCAGTCCATAGTGGATCTAACATAATAGTGAGAGTCCAGTCCATAGTGGATCTAACATAATAGTGAGAGTCCAGTCCATAGTGGATCTAACATAATAGTGAGAGTCCAGTCCATAGTGGATCCAACATAATAGTGAGAGTCCAGTCCATAGTGGATCTAACATAATAGTGAGAGTCCAGTCCATAGTGGATCTAACATAATAGTGAGAGTCCAGTCCATAGTGGGGCCAGCAGGAGACCATCCTGAGCGGAGAAGGGTCAGCAGCGTTGAGATGTCCCCAACCGATGCACAGGTGAGCGGTCCACCCCGGGTCCCGACTCTGGACAGCCAGCACTTCATCCATGGCCACCGGACCTGTGCCTCCCCCCTTCCACAAGGGAGAGGGGGGCAGAGGAGAAAAGAAAAGAAACGGCAGATCAACTGGTCTAAAAGGGGGTCTATTTAAAGGCTAGAGTATACAAATGAGTTTTAAGATGGGACTTAAACGCTGGTTTGATACGGTCACGGCATTATTGTGAAGACTTTAGAACCAAAATACTGCGGCATCTGCAAAACCGTTACACCCCTAAAAGCCACTGCGCACACCAGTTAGTGTGTGTGTGTGTGTGTGTATGTGTGCGCGTGTGTGTGTGTGTGAGTGTGTGTGTCTGTGTGTGAGTGTGTGTGAGTGTGTGTGAGTGTGTGTGAGTGTGTGTTCAAGTAAGTAGAGGTTAATAATGCTCAGTCATTTCCTTAATGTCTCACTGAGCCTGCCTCGGGCACTGGAGCTTGATAAAGGTCAAGACTACTGGTGGTTACATGTCATCTCCCCTTATTTCATTCTGCTCACAGCACAGCGGGGGGTGGCGGGTGGTAGACGGCCGGCGACCGGTCCTGAGCTTGCGCGTCTCTTTCTCAAAGCCAGCATGAGGAGATTTAACACAGAGAGCGAATGGATAGTTTCTGTCAATGAGAAGGGGATGAAAATATGAAGCTGATAGACGAGCGAGAGAGTGGAGAGGACACGACTTCCAAGCCAGACTTGGCTGCACTTCAGCTACATTCGGCACTCTTCAGTTCAAGTGTGCGTCCATTAGTGCACTCCCGCTGCACTCAGAAAGCCGTGCACTTTGGAATGCATCACACGCACACACGTTTGAGTGAATTCCTCGTATACCGTTCATACATTCAAATCCCGGCGGACAGTTAGCTTACAGTAGATCTGACCCTTCGCGCGCATTTACCCAAAAAGCTGCTCTGACCTGCGCCATCTCGCCCACCGGAGCTTTTTCCCGCATACACACACACACACACACACACACACACACACACACACACACACACACACACACACACACACACACACACACACACACACACACACACACACACACACACACACACACACACACACACACACACACACACACACACACACACACACACACACACACACACACACACACACACACACACACACACACACACACACTATCCCTCCACCAAATTGCCTCCCATCAAAATAAATAATTAAATGTGTGCAATTACAGCTTCTGAAAAAAGATCCCTCAATTAGTGCCAAATGGGTAAATGGTGCGTCTGTGTGTGTGTCTCGGCTACATTGTGTGTTACATAAGACACAATCATTAGGCCATATAGTTTTACCCCACTGTGGACCCCCCAAATCCCTCCCTTGACCCTTTATCAACTGAGGCCCCATTTACACTAAGGTTCATCCATCCATCCATCCATCCATCCATCCATCCATCCATCTTCTTCCGCTTATCCGAGGTCGGGTCGCGGGGGCAGCAGCCTAAGCAGGGAAGCCCAGACTTCCCTCTCCCCAGCCACTTGGTCCAGCACCTCCCGGGGGATCCCGAGGCGTTCCCAGGCCAGCCGGGAGACATAGTCTTCCCAACGTGTCCTGGGTCTTCCCCGTGGCCTCCTACCGGTCGGACGTGCCCTAAACACCTCCCTAGGGAGGCATTCGGGTGGCATCCTGACCAGATGCCCGAACCACCTCATCTGGCTCCTCTCCATGTGGAGGAGCAGCTGCTTTACTTTGAGCTCCCCCCGGATGACAGAGCTTCTCACCCTATCTCTAAGGAAGAGACCCGCCACCCGGCGGAGGAAACTCATTTGGGCCGCTTGTACCCGTGATCTTGTCCTTTCGGTCATAACCCAAAGCTCATGACCATAGGTGAGGATGGGAACGTAGATCGACCGGTAAATTGAGAGCTTTGCCTTCCGGCTCAGCTCCTTCTTCACCACAACGGATCGATACAGCGTCCGCATTACTGAAGACGCCGCACCGATCCGCCTGTCCATCTCACCATCCACTCTTCCCTCACTCGTGAACAAGACTCCCAGGTACTTGAACTCCTCCACTTGGGGCAGGGTCTCCTCATCCACCCGGAGATGGCACTCCACCCTTTTCCGGGCGAGAACCATGGACTCGGACTTGGAGGTGCTGATTCTCATTCCAGTCGCTTCACACTTCCGATCCAGTGAGAGCTGAAGATCTTGGGCAGATGAAGCCATCAGGACCACATCATCTGCAAAAAGCAGAGACCTAATCCTGCAGCCACCAAACCAGATCCCCTCAACGCCCTGACTGCGCCTAGAAATTCTGTCCACTAAGGTTGTCCAGGGTAAATCCCACCTAACCTTATTCTTGTCCACACACAAACACAAATGGCCGTTTAAGACCCCCTCTCCCCCTCCGTCAGCCGGAAAATGCGCACGTCATAGTCACCTCCACTGTTGCTTTGTGTGCAAGTTCTTAAATGTAACTTATCTGAACAATATCCAGTGATGTGGTATTTCAATGAACTGGAATCCAGTGTGCTCTGGGGCCCTATGGTAGTGACTCACACCTGAGCTATCATAAATGAATCAAATCTTTATTGGACACGTAAACAATGTGACAAAGAACATTTGACAATAATCGAACTAAGGATGTAGATATCTGGTCAGGACACTCCTCACCCTTTTGCCTTCACCTTCATTGTCCATTCCTTTTTGGTGACTTTATATACTCTGGACCTAGACGTTGAGTCCGCGACATACATGGCGGACAATAACTGATACAGTCTGCTTTGCCAGTCCAAATGCATTCGCTGTTTTCCGTAGTTAGTTTTCCCTCGACGGCCAGGTAATACAAAGCACACGCTACCTTTTTTATCACATCCACGGGAGTCCGCATTCTCGTTGTCTCTCCTTCGACAAACGGACAAAGTTTTTCGGTAAGTAGAATCGCAACTGACCCGGACATTGGAAAGTTCTCTTGCCGTCTGAGAAGTGTTGTATCCCGAATAGCTGCAATGGCTTTCTCTTAAGGTGATTTCCACAAGGGTACATGTAGAGAAAGGAGAAACACGGGCATGTCTGGATGACTCGTTTCCATATTTCCAGTGGCGCGTTATTTCTGACGTCACTTCCTGTGTGGGGCGCGTTCTTTCTGACTTCACTTCCTCTCCCAACTCAGTTTGTAAACGATCAATGAGTCCATACAAAGCTAAGAGCCGGAGATTCAAGAAATACACGATGCACTTACCTTATCCAAGGATGGGGACCTTAAACGGTGGTTTAGTGTGGCTGAAACGGGGCTTAGGCTAAATGATTATTCGTTTAAGGGGTTATCTGGATTAATGTAGACATAGCCTGAGAAGATTCCTTAAATCCGCACAAGTGTTCAGCGGCCAGGCAGGGATGGAGGTGAGTGGGGGGGGCGTCTGAGGGGGTGGTTGGTCCAGGCTGTCCGTGGGTGTCTGTGTCTTTGTGCGCGTCTAGGGGAGGTGAGCGTGCGTCTGGAATAGTGATTAGGCTGGTAATAAAACAAGGGCAAGTTTGTGCGCCAGTGGCGGGAGAGCCGCACGCAGACTTTGAGAAATGTGCGAGGCGTTCAGTGACCTTGTGTTTACTCGGGCTGTACATGTTGTTGGAATACGTAGCAAAAAATTATTTATACAAAAAAAAAAAATCCATATACTTGTCAGATGGATGTCAGTACAAAGGAACCAAATAGCGGCCATTTGGAGTGGAAATGTACCCGTGACACATTGCATACACAAACAAAACCTGATCTGATCTGCAGTTATACAAAAAAAACGGAATTGAAAATCAATATCTCTGCATAGCAAAAAGGAACATTTACAGAAATTGCTTTTGTCGTCTGCTTTAAAATCATCTACAACAGAATTGTCCACAAACCCAGAAACTAAACTAAATGATACGTAATGCGGCATCAGCTGATCTCTTACCTTCTAGTCCGGGGGTCGGCAACCCACGGTTCGAGAGCCGCCCAGGTGGCTCTTTCAGAAATGTGTGAAAATGGATATATTTTTTGTTTTACTATATTTTCTGCAGGAGGACAAACCTTCTTAATTGTTATAAATCCCACAGTTTATATTATACACGCTTCACTGATGAGAGGATTTGGCAAGCACCGTTTTGTCCTACTAATTTCAGCGATCCTTGAACTCATCGTAGTTTGTTTACATGTATAACTTTCTCCGATGCAGCCACAGAAAGACGTGTTTTATGCCACTCCCTTTTTTGTCTCATTTTGTCCACCAAACATTTTATGCTGTGTGTGAATGCCGCCCTAGTGGTTCCCTGGACCTCTTTCAGAAATGTGTGAAAATGGAAAAAGATGAACATTTTTTTGTTTTTGTTTTAATATATTTTCTGTCTGAGGACAAACCTTCTTAATTGTTATAAATCCCACAGTTTATATTAAACATGCTTCACTGATGAGAGGATTTGGCAAACACCGTTTTGTCCTACTAACTTCAGTGATCCTTGAACTCATCATAGTTTATTTACGTGTACAACTTTCTCCGATGCTGCCACAGAAAGACGTGCTTTATGCCACTCCCTTTTTTGTCTCATTTTGTCCACCAAACGTTTTATGCTGTGTGTGAATGCCGCCCTAGTGGCTCCCTGGACCTCTTTCCGAGATGTGTGAAAATGGAAAAAGCTGAAGAATTATTTTTTTTTGGTTTTAAAATATTTTCTGTAGGAGAACAAACCTTCTTAATTGTTATAAATCCCACTGTTTATATTATACACGCTTCACTGATAAGAGGATTTGGCAAACACCGTTTTGTCCTACTAATTTCAGCGATCCTTGAACTCATCATAGTTTGTTTACAAGTACAACTTTCTCCGACGCTGCCACATAAAGACGTGTTTCATGCCACTCCCTTCTTTGTCACATTTTGTCCACTAAACGTTTTATGCTGTGCGTGAATGCACAAAGGTAAACTTTGTTGATGTTGTTGATTTGCTGGAGTGCTTATCGGGCATATTTGGTCAATCCGTGACTGCAAGCTAATTGATGCTAACATGCTATTTAGGCTAGCTGTATGTACATATTGCATCATTATGCCTCGTTTGTAGCTATATTTGAGCTCATTTAATTCCTTTTAAATTCCATTATAACTCGTATACAAGACTTTTAAAGTCATTTTGATAGTAGGCTAATATAGCTAATATAGACACTTGCATCATGTGTTGCATTCATCATAACACTTATAGAAGGCTTTTCATTTTTTGCGGCTCCAGACAGATTTTTTTTGTGTATATTTGGATGTTCGACTACGGTCTATTTTGTCAGAGTTATGATATTTGAGGAATAAATTAGCACCGTCTATTGAACAGGTGCGCTTTGCTGTTTTCTTTTTTGTTTTTGTTAAAGAACTTTCCTTTTTATATCCATATCATTCACTCGATATCGAATAGAAATAATTGACGCTACATTAAAATAAATCATGAATGAAAAGGAGCAGCATAAACTCATATTTGCACCTCGTTTACACGAATACAACATTAGTTATTCAGCTCAGAAGACTATCAAGGCCACATTTCTATTTCAAACCCAAAGCAGGCGAGTAAAGTGTGTTGCCCAAGGACACGACGGCAGTGACTCGGTTGGCAGGAGCGGGGATCGAACCTGGAACCCTCAAGTTGCTGGCACGGCCGCTCTACCGACTGAGCTGTACCGCCCAGCAGTGCAGTTTTAGTTATACGATGAGCGGCGATAGCTGCCAGCTAGCGATTAGCGTGATAGTTGCCAGCAAGCGATTAGTGGCACAAGCTGCCAGCGAGCAAATAGCGCGGCAGATTCCAGCTCACGATTTGGCGCTCTAACTGCCAGCTAGCGATTAGCGTGATAGTTTCCAGCTAGCGATTAACCTGATAGTTGCCAGCTAGCTATTAGCGTGATCGTTGCCAGTGAGCGATTTGTGGCACAAGCTGCCAGCTAGCAAATAGCGCGGCAGTTTCTAGCTAACAATTTGGCGCTCTAACTGCCAGCTAATGATTAGTGTGATAGTTGCCAGCTAGCAATTAGCGTGATAGTTGCTAGCTAGCGATTAGCCTGATAGTTGCCAGTGAGCGATTTGTGACGCAAGCTGCAAGCTAGCAAATAGCGCGGCAGTTTCCAGCTAACGATTTGGCGCTCTAACTGCCAGCTAGCGATTAGCGTGACAGTCACTCGCTAGCGATTAGCGTGATAATCACCATCTAGCGATTAGCGTGATAGTTGCCAGCTAGTGATTAGCGTGATAGTTGCCAGCTAGCGATTTGTGGCACAAGATGCCAGCTAGCAAATAGCGCGGCAGTTTCCACTAACAATTTGGCGCTCTAACTGCCAGCTAGTGATTAGCGTGATACTTGCCAGCTAGCAATTAGCGTGATAGTTGCCAGCTAGCGATTAGCCTGATAGTTGCCAGCTAGCGATTAGCGTGATCGTTGCCAGCGAGCGATTTGTGACACAAGCTGCCAGCGAGCAAATAGCGCGGCAGTTTCCAGCTCACGATTTGGCACTCTAACTGCCAGCTAGTGATTAGCGTGATAGTTGCCAGCTAGCGATTAGCCTGATGGTGGCCAGCTAGCGATTGGCGTGATAGTTGCCAGGTAGCGATTAACGTGATAGTCGCCAGCGAGCGATCAGCGTGATAGTCGCCAGCTAGCGATTAGCGTGATAGTCGCCAGCTAGTGATTAGCGTGATAGTCACCAGCTAGCGATTAGCGTGATAGTCACCAGCTAGCGATTATCGTGATAGTCGCCAGCTAGCGATTAGTATCGATAGTCGCCAGCTAGTGATTAGCGTGATAGTCGCCAGCTAGCGATTAGTGTGATAGTCGCCAGCTAGCAATTAGCGTGATAGTTGCCAGCTGGCGATTAGGGTGATAGTTGCCAGCTAGCGATTGGCGTCATAGTTGCCAGCTAGCGATTAACGTGATAGTTGCCAGCCAGCGATTAGTGTGATAGTTGCCAGCTAGTGATTAGCGTGATAGTCGCCAGCTGGCGATTAGCGTGATAGTCGCTAGCTAGCGATTAGCGTGATAGTTGCCAGCGAGCAAATAGTGCGGCAGTTTCCAGCTAACGATTTGGACGCTCTAACCGTCAGCTAGCGATTAGCGTGGGCAGTTGCCACGTAGCAAATTGAGATGAGTGTTGTGGTACTAAAAATACTTTCAAATCCCTTGTAGTCGTCTACAAATAATCAATAGTCTACTTCAGGAATGAATTCCTTTGAGCCCGCCGTGTCCTGGTGGGTCACATTTATATTTGTAGCTGAGTGCAAAATCTCCATTGGCTGGCGTCCAAATTGTCTCAGCGCCACGACATCACACGGCTGTACGCTCATCAGCATAGCGTAATGCTGAACTCCGCAGGTGCCAAATGGGCGCTCCCGAGGCCAGACGCCATTAAAGTGTTTTGCGCGGCGTCGTGGCAAACGCGACGGCAGCAAAGCAAACAGATGGACGCCGTGAGCCCGGAAAATCCGCCCGAGCGAGCGAGCCAGGGGAGGATTTGTGCTAACACGACTAGCTTTGTAGACGCCGTTCTGTTTTGCTAAATGTCAGCCTTGTCCATCGCGATATCCGGCATAGGACATGGCGTAACAGGTCATGCACCTGGAAGGAGCGGGGGGGCGGGAACCAGGATTTCATTCATGCGGGAAATGTTAAAAAATGTGTTCGGGACAGCGCCCCCTAGGCGGACACGGATGTCTGCGTGAGCTCCTGTCGCTCAAGTCCTGGAAGTGCCGTTTAAAAAAGGACCAGGAAAAAAAGGGGGAAAACCCCATAATTGTGTCCCAAAATAGCTCACTTTGACTCGGACACATTCCCTGTGATTTCAGCCTGTAAGACATGGCGCACCTCCTAACGTGATGCAGGTGCTTTGGTCGACCAGGAATAAAAACGACAAAATCGAAAGAAGGTAAAAGTAGGTGAAACCTGGAAGGACGGGTAAGATCACGGGGATGCGGCGGCTACGGCGTAGGAAGGGAGTGAAGGGGGAGAGTCCGGCAGTTTGGACTATGAACTTTTACTGGATCTCAATTAGTTAAAAGTAGAGATGTCTGACAATGGCTTTTTTGCCGATATTCCAATATTGTCCAAGTCTTAATTACCGATTCCGATATCAAGCGATACCGATATACACAGTCGTGGAATTAACACATTATTATGCCTAATTTTGTTGTGATGCCCCGCTGGATGCATTAAACAATGTAACAAGGTTTTCCAAGATAAATCCACTCAAGTTATGGAGAAAAAAATGCCAACATGGCACTGCCATATTTATTATTGAAGTCACAAAGTGCATTTTTTTTTTTAACATGCCTCAAAACAGCAGCTTGGAATTTGGGACATGCTCTCCCTGAGAGAGCGTGAGGAGGTTGAGGTGGGGGTGGGGGGGGGGGGTGTATATTGTAGCGTCCCGGACGACTTAGTGCTGCAAGGGGTTCTGGGTATTTGTTTGTTGTGTTTATGTTGTGTTACGGTGCGGATGTTCTCCCGAAATGTGTTTGTCATTCTTGTTTGGTGTGGGTTCACAGTGTGGCGCATATTTGTAACAGTGTTAAAGTTGTTTATATGGCCACCCTCAGTGTGACCTGTATGGCTGTTGACCAAGTATGCCTTGCATTCACTTGTGTGTGTGAAAAGTCGTAGATATTATGTGACTGGGCCGGCACACAAAGGCAGTGTCTTTAAGGTTTATTGGCGCTCTGTACTTCTCCCTACGGCCGTGTACACAGCGGCGTTTTAAAAAGTCATACATTTTAATTTTTGAAACCGATACCGATAATTTCCGATTTTACAGTTTAAAGCATTTATCGGCCGATAATATCGGCAGTCCAATATTATCGGACATCTCTAGTTAAAAGTTAAAGTTAAAGTACCAATGATTGTCACCACACACTAGGTGTGGTGAAATTATTATGGACTGGACTCTCACTATTATGTCAGATCCACTATGGACTGGACTCTCACACTATTATGTTAGATCCACTATGGACTGGACTCTCACTATTATGTTAGATCCACTATGGACAAGACTCTCACTATTATGTTAGATCCACTATGGACTGGACTCTCACTATTATGTTAGATCCACTATGGACTGGACTCTCACTATTATGTTAGATCCACTATGGACTGGACTCTCACTATTATGTTAGATCCACTATGGACTGGACTCTCACACTATTATGTTAGATCCACTATGGACTGGACTCTCACTATTATGTTAGATCCACTATGGACTGGACTCTCACTATTATGTTAGATCCACTATGGACTGGACTCTCACTGTTATGTTAGATCCACTATGGACTGGACTCTCACTATTATGTTAGATCCACTATGGACTGGACTCTCACACTATTATGTTAGATCCACTATGGACTGGACTCTCACACTATTATGTCAGATCCACTATGGACTGGACTCTCACTATTATGTCAGATCCACTATGGACTGGACTCTCACTATTATGTTAGATCCACTATGGACTGGACTCTCACTATTATGTCAGATCCACTATGGACTGGACTCTCACACTATTATGTTAGATCCACTATGGACTGGACTCTCACTATTATGTTAGATCCTCTATGGACTGGACTCTCACTATTATGTTAGATCCACTATGGACTGGACTCTCACACTATTATGTTAGATCCACTATGGACTGGACTCTCACTATTATGTTAGATCCACTATGGACTGGACTCTCACACTATTATGTTAGATCCACTATGGACTGGACTCTCACTATTATGTTAGATCCACTATGGACAAGACTCTCACTATTATGTTAGATCCACTATGGACTGGACTCTCACTATTATGTTAGATCCACTATGGACTGGACTCTCACTATTATGTTAGATCCACTATGGACTGGACTCTCACTATTATGTTAGATTCACTATGGACTGGACTCTCACACTATTATGTTAGATCCACTATGGACTGGACTCTCACTATTATGTTAGATCCACTATGGACTGGACTCTCACTATTATGTTAGATCCACTATGGACTGGACTCTCACTGTTATGTTAGATCCACTATGGACTGGACTCTCACTATTATGTTAGATCCACTATGGACTGGACTCTCACACTATTATGTTAGATCCACTATGGACTGGACTCTCACACTATTATGTCAGATCCACTATGGACTGGACTCTCACTATTATGTCAGATCCACTATGGACTGGACTCTCACTATTATGTTAGATCCACTATGGACTGGACTCTCACTATTATGTCAGATCCACTATGGACTGGACTCTCACACTATTATGTTAGATCCACTATGGACTGGACTCTCACTATTATGTTAGATCCTCTATGGACTGGACTCTCACTATTATGTTAGATCCACTATGGACTGGACTCTCACACTATTATGTTAGATCCACTATGGACTGGACTCTCACTATTATGTTAGATCCACTATGGACTGGACTCTCACTATTATGTTAGATCCACTATGGACTGGACTCTCACTATTATGTTAGATCCACTATGGACTGGACTCTCACTATTATGTTAGATCCACTATGGACTGGACTCTCACTATTATGTTAGATCCACTATGGACTGGACTCTCACACTATTATGTTAGATCCACTATGGACTGGACTTTCACTATTATGTTAGATCCACTATGGACTGGACTTTCACTATTATGTTAGATCCACTATGGAATGGACTCTCACTATTATGTTAGATCCACTTTGGACTGGACTCTCACTATTATGTTAGATCCACTATGGACTGGACTCTCACTATAATGTTAGATCCACTATGGACTGGACTCTCACTATTATGTTAGATCCACTATGGACTGGACTCTCACACTATTATGTTAGATCCACTATGGACTGGACTCTCACACTATTATGTTAGATCCACTATGGACTGGACTCTCACTATTATGTTAGATCCACTATGGACTGGACTCTTACAATATTATGTCAGACCCACTCGACGTCCATTGCATCCGGTTACCCCTAGGGCGGGGGGTCACCCACATCTGCGGTCCTCTCCAAGGTTTCTCATAGTCATTCACATCGACGTCCCACTGGGTTGTGAGTTTTTCCTTGCCCTTATGTGGGCTCTGAACCGAGGATGTCGTCGTGGCTTGTGCAGCCCTTTGAGACACTTGTGATTTAGGGCTATATAAATAAACATTGATTGATTGATTGAGTGCATGCAGGTTTCTTTGGTTTTGGAAGAACCGGCTCTGGAATGCACAAGACTGACGATGGTCCTGACGTCCAACACGGGTGATCTCCAAAAATGTGTCCCGACACTTTAGTCTCCACACGCGTGGACGTGTGTCATGCAGATGTTCCACATCCACAGACTCAAGCAGAGAGTGATAAGTGCAAAGGAGAAGACCAGCGCTGGCATGCGGAGTGCTTGAGAAATGGGTGCAGCGGGCTGAGATGGAACGCCGACAAGGCAGCAGAGGTGGGGTGGGGGAGGGGAGGGGGGGGGGGGGCAAACCTGTGATGCACCCTCCTTAAGTGAGGGCATGTCTTCAGAGAGGGGGGGGGGGGTCAGACAGAGATGCAGGGTGAGGATGGATGCATGCAGGGAGAGTGACAGGGTGGTGGGGGCGGAGGCCTGGGCCAGGGGTCTCGGCGGAGGGGCCGATTGCGTGACTGAGAGGAAAGTGCAGCGCCGTGTGTGTAATGCTCTCAAGACGGGATATTAAGACGCGGCGGCCGACTCACACAGGCTGCTCACCCCCGCTTTCTCCCCCTTTTTTTCCCTGGTCCTCTCGTCTCCACTAATGATCCCCGTGTCCTGCCCACTGACTGATGCCCACTGACAGTCGCACTCAGGCGGAAACTGCTGCTACAGCCTAGCCTAGACCCCCCCTCCCCCACCCTCCCCCCCCGTCCTTCCAGGAGCACTGTGACACACACACACACACACACACACACACACACACACACACACACACACACACACACACACACACACACACACATTCTTGTGTTTCTTACGATCTTGAGACCTCCGAAAAGTGCCTCCCTCTTTAGGACCACCCTTTTCTAGATATATAAAGATTATTTGTATTGACAACATTAATAATATATACAAACTATGCAAATATAAAAAAGCTTGTTGTCAAAAATTTGAATTTCGGCAGCATTTTAATAAAAGTCGGCATTTTACTCAACGCAAGTCAACATTTTACAAGAAAAACTGAATATTTGTGCAATATTATGATACAAGTTGGAATTTTACCCAATAACAGTCACAATTTTACAAGAAAAGCTTAAAAATTTGGCAATTTTATGAAAAGAGATGTCATTTTACTTGACAAAAGTCAATTTTATAAGAAAACTTTAACATTTTGGCAATATTATAATAATAAATCGGAATTTTACTTGACAAATGTCACCATTTTGCATTAAAAAGTAATCATTTTACATTGAAAAAGTACTAATTTTACGAGAAAATATTGCAAATATCACAGAAACTGAAAGAATATGAGAAATTGTTTCCAATTTTATAAGAAAAAGTCGACACATTGTGAGAAAAAGACTGCTTTTAGTTAATTTTTTGTTTGTTTTGTTTGTAATTGGTTTTTAATTTTCATTAGTTACTTCACGTAAATACAGTATGTCTCTATATACATATTTTTTTAAATTAATTTCAGCCAAAGGGGGCGCATTTCAATTTCTTACACACACTCGTTATTTCATATGTTGACCAGAGGGGGAGCACTTCAAATTTTTACACACACTTGTCATTTCATATGTTGACCAGAGAGCGGGAACACTTTTAAAACCGACACACAGTCAATTTGAAAAATCCCTCCTTTTTGGTACCACCCTCATTTTGGTAGATTTCACCACCAGGGGTGCAAATGAGACATTCTCTATTAGATGCTATGGTTTTCCCGTATTGGAAGGTACTTTTCCTTGTTGATGTCTCAAGAAGGGTAGAAATACAGAACACACACACACACACACACACACACACACACACACACACACACACACACACACACACACACACACACACACACACACACACACACACACACACACACACACACACACACACACACACACACACACACACACATTCTTGTGTTTCTTACGATCTTGAGACCTCCGAAAAGTGCCTCCCTCTTTAGGACCACCCTTTTCTAGATATATAAAGATTATTTGTATTGACAACATTAATAATATATACAAAATATGCAAATATAAAAAAGCTTGTTGTCAAAAATTTGAATTTTGGCAGCATTTTAATAAAAGTCAGCATTTTACTCAACGCAAGTCAACATTTTACAAGAATAACTGAACATTTGTGCAATATTATGATAAAAGTTGGAATTTTACTCAATAACAGTCACAGTTTTCGGAATTTTACTTGGCAAAATTATAACAAAAGTCATAATATTACTGTAGAAGCTAACTGTTAATGGCCACTATAGTCTTATAATAATAATAATAATAATAGATTTTATTTGTAAAAAGCACTTTACATTGAGCAAACAAACTCAAAGTGCTACAGTGTATTATAGAAAATAAAATAAAAAGATAATACAAAAATAATAAAATAAAACCAATAAAACAATAACAACTAGAACAGCCTAATAGCTAGAACTAGTATGCATATATCTATAAAAAGTTTTTTTTTTCTTTTTTTAAAGAAGGGTATTTAAGCCTTTTTTAAAAGCATCCACAGTCTGTGGTGCCCTCAGGTGGTGAGGGAGAGCATTCCACAGACAGGGAACGGCAGAGCAGAAAGCCCGGTCTCCCATAGTTCATAGCTTTGTCCTCTCAGTACCATAGTGTATTTGTTCATCCTATGGTCACATATTGATTGATTGATTGAAACTTTTATTAATAGATTGCACAGTACAGTACATATTCCGTACAATTGACCATTAAATGGTAACACCCGAATAGGTTTTTCAACTTGTTTAAGTCGGGGTCCACGTTAATCAATTCATGGTAAAACCACATTTGGGACGCGGGTTGTCTTAGTCGTAAAATCAGCTGTTCACCTGGCGGGTTTTTTCGGGACTGAATAGGGACGTTCTTCTTTAGCTGCTGTCTTGTTTTATCATACATTGATGCCTTTGCAACTGTCAATATTTCATTTTGTATGCACATTAAATCAACAAAAAAAATCCTAACTTTGGAGCAATGTTCACGGACTCTAGTATTTGGCTCTCTATTAGATGCAATGGTTTTTTGTATTGGGACCATGATTTATGTCCTAACTTGTCATATGGAAGGTACTTTTCCTTGTTGATGTCTCAAGAAGGGAAGAAATACAGGAACACACACACACACACACACACACACACACACACACACACACACACACACACACACACACACACACACACACACACTCATACGTATTTGTTACCTCCTTGAGACCGCCGAAAAATATTTAGGACCACCCTTTGTAGATATATAAAGATTTTTATTGACAACATTAATAATATATACATACTATACAAATATAAAATATTAATTACATTATTATTAAATTATTGATTTAATATATTTTAATTATTAATTAAAATATATAAAAAGCTTGTTGTGAAAAATGTGTTCGAATTTCACCCAAAAAAAGTCACAAGTAAAACTTTGAATTTTGGCATTTTTATAATAAAAGTTGCAATTTTACTCAACGCAAGTCAACATTTTACAAGAAAATCTGAAAATTTGTGCAATATTATGATAAAAGTTGGAATTTTACCCAATAACAGTCACAATTTTACAGGAAAAGCTTAAAAATTTGGCAATTTTATGAAAAGAGATGTAATTTTACTTGACAAAAGTCAATTTTATAAGAAAGCTTTAACATTTTGGCAATATTATAATAATAAATCGGAATTTTACTTGGCAAATTACTACCAAAGTCATAATTTTACTCAAAAAAATGTCGCTATTTTACATAAACAACAAAATAATGTGATAAAAGTCAGAATTTTGTATGACAAATGTCACCATTTTGCATTAAAAAGTAATCATTTTACATTAAAAAAGTACTAACTTTACGAGAAAATATTGCAAATATTACAGAAACTGAAAGAATATGAGAAATTGTTTCCAATTTTATTAGAAAAAGTCGACACATGGTGAGAGAAAGACTGATTTTAGTTAATTTTTTGTTTGTAATTGGTTTTTGGTTTAGAATTTTGGCAGTATTATAATAAAGGTTGTAATTTTACTCAACGCAAGTCAACATTTTACAAGAAAAACTGAATATTTGTGCAATATTTTGATACAAGTTGGAATTTTACACAATAACAGTCACAATTTTACAGGAAAAGCTTAAAAATTTGGCAATTTTATGAAAAGAGACGTAATTTTACTTGACGAAAGTCAATTTTATAAGAAAGCATTAACATTTTGGCAATATTATAATAATAAATCGGAATTTTACTTGGCAAATTATTACCAAAGTCATAATTTTACTCAAAAAAATGTCACTATTTTACAAGAACAACAAAATATTGTGATAAAAGTCAGAATTTTGTATGAAAAATGTCACCATTTTGCATCAAAAAGTAATCTTTTTACATTAAAAAAGTACTAATTTTACGAGAAAATATTGCAATATTACAGAAACTGAAAGAATATGAGAAATTGTTTCCAATTTTATTAGAAAAAGTCGACACATGGTGAGAGAAAGACTGCTTTTACTTAATGTTTTGTTTGTAATTGGTTTTTGGTTCAGAATTTTGGCAGGATTATAATAAAAGTTGTAATTTTACTCAACGCAAGTCAACATTTTACAAGAAAAACTGAATATTTGTGCAATATTATGATAAAAGTTGGAATTTTACCCAATAACAGTCACAATTTTACAAGAAAAGCTTAAAAATTTGGCAATTTTATGAAAAGAGACGTAATTTTACTTGACAAAAGTCAATTTTATAAGAAAGCTTTAACATTTTGGCAATATTATAATAATGAATCGGAATTTTACTTGGCAAACTAATACCAAAGTCATAATTTTACTCAAAAAAATTTCGCTATTTTACAAGAACAACAAAATATTGTGATAAAAGTCAGAATTTTGTATGACAAATGTCACCATTTTGCATTAAAAAGTAATTATTTTACATTAAAAAAGTAATAATTTTAAGAGAAAATATTGCAATATTACAGAAACTGAAAGAATATGAGAAATTGTTTCCAATTTTATAAGAAAAAGTCGACACATGGTGAGAGAAAGACTGCTTTTAGTTAATTTTTTGTTTGTAATTGGTTTTTGGTTTAGAATTTTGGCAGGATTATAATAAAAGTTGTAATTTTACTCAACGCAAGTCAACATTTTACAAGAAAAACTGAATATTTGTGCAACATTATGATACAAGTTGGAATTTTACCCAATAACAGTCACAATTTTACAGGAAAAGCTTAAAAATTTCGCAATTTTATGAAAAGAGACGTAATTTTACCTGACAAAAGTCAATTTTATAAGAAAGCTTTAACATTTTGGCAATATTATAATAATAAATCAGAATTTTACTTGACAAATGTCACCATTTTGCATTAAAAAGTAATAATTTTACATTAAAAAAGTACTAATTTTACGAGAAAATATTGCAAATATTACAGAAACTGAAAGAATATGAGAAATTGTTTCCAATTTTATAAGAAAAAGTCGACACATTGTGAGAAAAAGACTGCTTTTAGTTATTTTTTTGTTTGTTTTGTTTGTAATTGGTTTTTAATTTTCATTAGTTACTTCACGTAAATACAGTATGTCTATATATACATATTTTTTTAAATTAATTTCAGCCAAAGGGGGCGCATTTCAATTTCTTACACACACTCGTTATTTCATATGTTGACCAGAGGGGGAGCACTTCAAATTTTTACACACACTTGTCATTTCATATGTTGACCAGAGAGCGGGAACACTTTTAAAACCGACACACAGTCAATTTGAAAAATCCCTCCTTTTTGGTACCACCCTCATTTTGGTAGATGTCACCACCAGGGGTGCAAATGAGACATTCTCTATTAGATGCTATGGTTTTCCCGTATTGGAAGGTACTTTTCCTTGTTGATGTCTCAAGAAGGGTAGAAATACAAGAACACACACACACACACACACACACACACACACACACACACACACACACACACACACACACACACACACACACACACACACACACACACACACACACACACACACACACACACACACACACACACACACACACACACACACGATGCGTGCATGAGCTCATGCAAAGATGCTGACAGATGTGTCCGTCAGCGTGCGCCCTCCCTGTCACGCACCTTCGCTGTAAATACACCTCTGTTGGCCGGGGACTTTTGGTGTGACGGACACACGAGACAGGCACGGTCCGCCAAGGACGGCTCATCGTACAAAAAGCGCAATCAGGGGCGGCCATTACGTCGACCGTGAGCTAGCGGTGGATGGCGGAGGGTGTGTCAGTGGATGGTGGAGGGTGTGTCAGTGGATGGTGGAGGGTGTGTCAGTGGATGGCGGAGGGTGTTCAGTCCATCGCCACCCTGGCATTAAAAAAAAATTGACCTAAAAATTAGCGATCATCAATCTTCACCAAGACTTTGGTCACTTGATTGACATTCACGGCACCCGAGGGTCTTGTGAGATGACGCTGGCTGCTGCCAGATCATTATTAAGAAAAAACGACCGACAGGAAGGCGAGAAACACTTTTTATTGGAACAGACTCTCGCGCCGTACTTGCCGTCAAAACTCCATGTGTTTCTTGTAAAGCACAGGTGTCAAACTCAAGGCCACTTCATTTTATTTGGCCCTGGAAAGCCTGGAAATAACATGTATCAATAAAGTACTGTAACCTTTCTTACTAAATGTATTCTTTCTTTTTATTTTGGGAGAAAAAAAAAAAATTTACTCCATGTGACCGCAAATGATGTTAACTTAAATATTGTCTAATTATGCAAAAATATATTATCAATAGAGATGTCCGATAATATCGGTCTGCCGATATTATCGGCCGATAAATGCGTTAAAATGTAATATCGGAAATTATCGGTATCGTTTTTTTTATTATCAGTATCGTTTTTTTTTGTTTTTTTTTAAACATTTTTATTAAATCCACATAAAAAACACAAGATACACTTACAATTAGTGCACCAAGCCAAAAAACCTCCCTCCCCCATTCACACTCATTCACACAAAAGGGTTGTTTCTTTCTGTTATTAATATTCTGCTTCCTACATTATATATCAATATATATCAATACAGTCTGCAAGGGATACAGTCCGTAAGCACACATGATTGTGCGTGCTGCTGCTCCACTAATAGTACTAACCTTTAACACTTCATTTTACAAATTTTCATTAATTACTAGTTTCTATGTAACTGTTTTTATATTGTTTTACTTTCTTTTTTATTCAAGAAAATGTTTTTAATTTAGTTATCTTATTTTCTTATTTTTTTTAAAAAGTACCTTATCTTCACCATACCTGGTTGTCCAAATTAGGCATAATAATGTGTTAATTCCACGACTGCATATATCGGTTGATATCGGTATCGGTTGATATCGGTATCGGTAATTAAAGAGTTGGACAATATCGGAATATCGGATATCGGCAAAAAGCCATTATCGGACATCCCTAGCACTAATACACCCCCATACCATCACAGATCCTGGCTTTTCAACTTTGCGCCTATAACAATCCGGATGGTTCTTTTCCTCTTTGGTCCGGAGGACACGACGTCCACAGTTTCCAAAAACAATTTGAAATGTGGACTCGTCAGACCACAGAACACTTTTCCACTTTGTATCAGTCCATCTTAGATGAGCTGAGGCCCAGCGAAGCCGACGGCGTTTCTGGGTGTTGTTGATAAACGGTTTTAACTTGCACTTACAGATGTAGCGACCAACTGTAGTTACTGACAGTGGGTTTCTGAAGTGTTCTAGCCCATGCGGTGATATCCTTTACACACTGATGTGGCTTGTTGATGCAGTACAGCCTGAGGGATGGAAGGTCACGGGCTTAGCTGCTTACGTGCAGTGATTTCTCCACATTCTGTGAACCCTTTGATGATATTACGGAGCGTAGATGGTGAAATCCCTCAATTCCTTGCAATAGCTGCTTGAGAAAGGTTGTTCTTAAACTGTTCAACAATTTGCTCATGCATTTGTTGACAAAGTGGTGACCCTCGCCCCATCCTTGTTTGTGAATGACTGAGCATTTCATGGAATCTACTTTTATACCCAATCATGGCACCCACCTGTTCCCAATTAGCCTGTTCACCTGTGGGATGTTCCAAATAAGTGTTTGATGAGCATTCCTCAACTTTATCAGTATTTATTGCCACCTTTACCAACTTCTTTGTCACGTGTTGCTGCCATCAAATTATAAAGTTAATGATTATTTGCAATGTTTATCACTTTGAACATGAAATATGTTGTCTTTGTAGCATATTCAACTGAATATGGCTTGAAAAGGATTTGCAAATCATTGTATTCCGTTTATATTTACATCTAACACCATTTCCCAACTCATATGGAAACGGGGTTTGTACAAAGCTTTGTCATGGAACATTTTGGCTACTATTTTTAGAGAAAGAGTTGTGAGTATGAAGCTTAATAAAATGTATTGTTGAATGAATATCTCTCTCTGTCCGTTGAAGTTGAAACCAGCGTCGACTTTTGGGACACAGCTGTGTCGTTCTTTGACGCCCGAGTGCAGAGCCATTCAAAGGTTTTGGAGTGCGCCTAAATGTTTTGCTCCACTCCAGATGAGTTCCACTCGGAAACAAATACACGTTAATGTTGATTTGAATCAGCAAAAAGGCGCTGTCGCGTCTGGCCCACGCGTCGTCATGGCAACGCCATTTGGTCTAATTGGCCGTACTGCACAACGGCTCGAGTCCTACCTTCGGCGTTTGATTGTGCTTATTTGAATTATTTTAAAAAATAGGTCTCCCGTCTGAAATCCCTCCACACCTCCCAGTCTGAATGCCGTCTCGCTCCCACACACACTTTCCATTTTCCCGCCTAATCCGAGCGATGCGAGCGGTGGAGGCCCTGAGAGTGACTGCGGAGGAGAGGTGAGGAATTAGGTCACAGCATCCTCTAATTAGATGCAGCCCGAGAGTGTGTTTGTTGCATATATATATATATATATATATATATATATATGTGTGTGTGTGTGTGTGCGTCCTAATCCCCAGGTGGCCTCTGTGGTACACGCAGGGCAAGACACGTTAACCCGCATTTTTCTGGGTGTGACGTCAGCGGGCACATGACCTCGGAATGGTAATGAGCGCACGTGCAACGCTCTCAGCAGCCAGACCCCCGCAGTCTGCCGTCTGCCCGCTACGCCGTCTGAGTTAGTAACTCAGTTACTAACTGAAAAGTAACTATTTAGTTACTTCTTTTTAAAACAAAAATGTAAGGCTCCCATTAATGCCCTTTCAATGTATTTAATTTTTTTTTTTTTTTTTTTTTTACATAAATAAATACAATCATGTGTGCTTACGGACTGTATCCCTGCAGGCTGTATTGATCTATATTGATATAGAATGTATATATTGTGTTTTTTATGTTGATATCATAAAAAAAAAAAAAAAAAAAAAAAAATTAAATTCTTGTGCGGCCCGGTTCCAATTGGTCGGGCCGTGGCCCGGTGGTTGGGGACCACTGCTCTAGGGCCAAACATAACTGCAATGTGGCCCTCAGTGAAAACAACTTTGACACCTGAAGTGAAGTATATTTATATAGCGCTTTTCTCTAGTGACTCAAAGCGCTTTACATAGTGAAACCCAATATGTAAGTTACATTTAAACCAGTGTGGGTGGCACTGGGAGCAGGTGGGTAGAGTGTCTTGCCCAAGGACACAACGGCAGTGACCAGGATGGCGGAAGCGGGAATCGAACCTGGAACCCTCAAGTTGCTGGCACGGCCACTCTACCAACCGAGCTATGCCGCCCCAACCTCTGTTGTAAAGTGTATAAAAACGAATAATTAAGCTTGACCTATTCAAGCACACCTGTGAAGTGAATACCATGTCAGGTGACTACCTCTTGAAGCTCATGGAGAGAATGCCAAGAGTGTGCAAAGCACTAATCAGAGCAAAGGGTGGCTATTTTGAAGGAACTAGTATGAAAACATGTTTTATAGTTATTTCGCCGCTCGCGTCGCTCGGATTAGCCTTCATTTCAGTACTGTTATTGCACTGGAGCAGGCCTGGGCAATTATTTTGACTCGGGGGCCACATTTAGAGAAAAAAATGTGTCTGGGGGCCGGTATATCTATTTTTAAGAACACTAATACAAAACCTCACATTAATGTCTGATTGAATGCTAAAAACGTCATGACAGACCGCCTTAAAAAACGTAATGCAGGGGTGTCCTAACTTTTTCCACTGAGGGCCGCGCACTGAAAAATCAAAGCACGCGGGGGCCATTTTGATATCATTTCATTTTCAAAACCTATACAATATACACTTCTTTTTTTTTAACCTTTGGGCCTCCCTCAAGTTAGGTCCTAGGGACCCAGAAGGGTTTCAGTCTTAAAAAAGGTTAAAAATAAGTCATATATTATTTATTTTTTATTAAACGCTCGAATCTCTAATTCAACTTCATATTTGAAGTTCGATCAACTTCAAATATATACAAATATATATATATATATATATGTGTATATATATATTAGGGCTGCAACAACTAATCGATTAAATCGATTAAAATCGATTATTAAAATAGTTGCCGATTAATTTAGTCATCGATTCGTTGGATCTATGCTATGCGCATGCGCAGAGTTTTTTTTTTTTTTTTAATAAATACTAAACCTTTATTTATAAACTGCAACATTTACAAACAGCTGAGAAACAATAATCAAAATAAGTATGGTGCCAGTATGCTGGTTTTTTCAATAAAATACTGGATAGGATAGAAATGTAGTTTGTCTCTTTTATCCGATTATTAATCGATTAATCAAAGTAATAATCGACAGATTAATCGATTATCAAATTAATCGTTAGTTGCAGCCCTAATATATATATATATATATATATACAGTATACAGAATACAGAATATTTGATGTGAAGTAATTGGATCCATAAATAGGTCAGTAATTAATAGCAACATTTATTTTTTTAATTCCAATAAAATTCTTGGGGATCCAAAAGTGCCCCACTCAAAAAGGTCATGCTTTTTTTGTTGTTGCTTTTTTTTTTTTTTTTTTTTTTACAATCAACACTTAAATCTCTATAGCTTCAGATAAAATATAATGTAATTAGTTTAGTATATTCATAATAACAATCAATAAAATAATTAGTATTAGTATACAATTAGTATGTATTTTTTTGAAATAATTTTCATATTTTTCATGTTTTTTTATTTGTGTTTATTTCCTTTTTGTCCTAAAATCAGTCAATAATTCATAGCAACATTGATTTTGATTCATTATTATTTTTTGATAAATTATTTAAAAAAAAAAGTGTTATTAGATTCAACAATGCAACTTTTTCTGATTGCATTTCACCTATTTGCTCTTTTATTTAAAAAATGTTTTAGTATTTTTAGAATGATGTGCAGCGGGCCGGTAAAACATTAGCTGCGGGCCGCAAATGGCCCCCGGGCCACACTTTGGACACCACTGACGTAATGGAATTGTACATTTTTCTATGAAGGATAAAACACTGAATATTGACAAAATATGAATGTCACACCCCCTTTCGATCGACATATTTTACAATCAAGTGAAACGCAACACAAATGCAACAAACAGTGAAATATGAACGCCAAGGGTACAAAATAAACCCACCTACAATCTGATACATCTGATATATCACGAAGCTTTACAACTTTGTTGTGAAAATCTCCTTCCGCGTCTGTGGAAACGTTTCCCACCCACACTGCTTGGTGCCTCGTCTGAGCTGCTGTGACGTACATTACCATAGTAACTAATTAGATGACCATAGTAGCTAATTAGATTACCATATTGGTATATCATCCAAAAGCGCAGATTCCAACCATTTAAATACTTTAGATAGTTGAAGACTTACGGTCATTAGAAAGCATGAGTGCACATCATAATGGCAGCTACACTTTACATCTAAAAAAAAGTATTTGGGAATGTCCGGCGGGCCAGATTGAAAAGCTTAACGAGCCGCATTTGGCCAGGTCTGCACTGGAGAATAACACAATCTGTTGATCAACTTGACATGCATTTGCATCACAGAACTGTGCTAAGAAATGTGGTCTACATACAACACACAAACAATGTGGTCTACATACAACACACAAACAATGTGGTCTACATACAACACACAAACAATGTGCTCTACATACAACACACAAACAATGTGGTCTACATACAACACACAAACAATGTAGTCTACATACAACACACAAACAATGTGGTCTACATACAACACACAAACAATGTGGTCTACATACAACACACAAACAATGTGGTCTACATACAACACACAAACAATGTGCTCTACATACAACACACAAACAATGTGGTCTACATACAACACACAAACAATGTGGTCTACATACAACACACAAACAATGTGGTCTACATACAACACACAAGCAATGTGGTCTACATACAACACACAAACAATGTGCTCTACATACAACACACAAACAATGTGGTCTACATACAACACACAAACAATGTGCTCTACATACAACACACAAACAATGTGGTCTACATACAACACACAAACAATGTGGTCTACATACAACACACAAGCAATGTGGTCTACATACAACACACAAACAATGTGCTCTACATACAACACACAAACAATGTGGTCTACATACAACACACAAACAATGTGGTCTACATACAACACACAAACAATGTGCTCTACATACAACACACAAACAATGTGGTCTACATACAACACACAAACAATGTGGTCTACATACAACACACAAACAATGAGGTCTACATACAACACACAAACAATGTGGTCTACATACAACACACAAACAATGTGGTCTACATACAACACACAAGCAATGTGGTCTACATACAACACACAAACAATGTGGTCTACATACAACACACAAACAATGTGGTCTACATACAACACACAAACAATGTGGTCTACATACAACACACAAACAATGTGGTCTACATACAACACACAAACAATGTGCTCTACATACAACACACAAAGACAAAGATATGTTTCAAAGGGCCAATTTATTTCGGGCCAGAACAAATTGACAAAACTATTTTAAAAAGCTGCAACATAACATACATAATTAACAAACAGCATAATAACAACATAGCTGTAAAGCTGGCTTCAACCAAGGAAGGCACACATGACATGATTATATGTCATGTCACTATATACAGCACACATACTGCTATACACAAAGCCTAACCAGGCGGTTTTTTCCCTCAAGGAATTGTGAAATAAAATCATGTCTTCAGGAGATCAACACTGTACTGAAGCCCAGAACACTCTACGCATTTCCCCAGTTTTAGTTTGGAGAAAAGGAAAGATTGGCCTGGCCCACTAGGATCCCTCTTTATTAGGGATGTCCGATAATGGCTTTTTGCCGATATCCGATAGTCCGATATTGTCCAACACTTTAATTACCAATACCGATATCAACCGATACCGATATCAACCGATATATGCAGTCGTGGAATTAACACATTATTATGCCTAATTTGGACAACCAGGTATGGTGAAGATAAGGTACTTTTTAAAAAAAATGGTAAAATAAGATAAATAAATTAAAAACATTTTCTTGAATAAAAAAGAAAGTAAAACAATATAAAAACAGTTACATAGAAACTAGTAATGAATGAAAATGAGTAAAATGAAGTGTTGAAGGTTAGTACTATTAGTGGAGCAGCAGCACGCACAATCATGTGTGCTTACGGACTGTATCCCTTGCAGACTGTATTGATATATATTGATATATAATGTAGGAAGCAGAATATTAATAACAGAAAGAAACAACCCTTTTGTGTGAATGAGTGTAAATGGGGGAGGGAGGTTTTTTGGCTTGGTGCACTAATTGTAAGTGTATCTTGTGTTTTTTATGTGGATTTAATTAAAAAAAACAAAAAAAAACAACAACAACAAAAAAAACACGATACCGATAATAAAAAAACCGATACCGATAATTTTCGATATTACATTTTAACGCATATATCGGCCGATAATATCAGCCTGCCGACATCTCTACTCTTTATGTTTGTGAACTTTATAGTCTATACATTTAGAGCAGTGGTTCTTAACCTGGGTTCGATCCAACCCTAGGGGTTCGGTGAGTCGGGCTCAGGGGTTCGGCGGAAGTCAAGACACACCCGACTCATTGTGGAAATAAAAACGTCTCCATATCGGCGTATTACGGATACGGCAACATCAGAAGTCACACTGATTTGCAGGTGTGTCATTTGTTGTGAGTTTATGCACTGTGTTGGTTTTGTTGTTTGAACAAGGTGATGTTCATGCACGCTTCATCAAGTGCATCAGTAAAAAAACATGGTAATACTTTAGTATGGGGAACATATTCACCATTAATTAGTTGCTTATTAACATGCAAATTAGTAACATATTGGCTCTTAACTAGTCATTATTAAGTACTTATTAATGCCTTATTCAGCATGGCCTTATTATAACCCTAACCCTCTAACCATGGCCCTAACACTCTAACCCTAACCAAAAACCTCTAAATTAAGTCTTTGTTACTTAGAATATGTTCCCCTAGTGTCCAAAAATCTCTAAATTAAGTCTTTGTTACTTAGAATATGTTCCCCTAGTGTCCAAAAATCTCTAAATTAAGTCTTTGTTACTTAGAATATGTTCCCCTAGTGTCCAAAAAACTCTAAATTAAGTCTTTGTTACTTAGAATATGTTCCCCATACTAAAGTGTTACCAAAAACATATAACTTTGTCTTGAATTTGAAAAAACCCAACATTTTATTTTCCACTAAAGAAGGGTTGGGTGAATGCGCATATGAAACTGGTGGGGTTCGGTACCTCCAACAAGGTTAAGAACCACTGATTTAGAGTGATGTGATAATCAAACACTCTAGAAGTGTAGAATGAAAGAGTATATAAGAGAATTGACAAGAGTGTGTGTACCTTCAGTGATGACTGATGAGCAGAGGCAGAGTCTTCTTTAGCTTGCTTTCCATGTTTATGTACTCACTGTCCACTGTGTCCAGGTACTTGGAAAATGTTTTCGCGCCATTTTCCGTTTGACACCCGATATCATGCTAATTAGCTGCCTGAAAGCGGGTGACCCTGCTGTGTAAATAGCCTGCATGTCTTCTAGCACATACGCTGCAATTGCTCTATCAATGTTGTCCTGGCTAGCAGTCCCTCCGTTAAAATCCTTAGGTTGTGGTGGAGGTGAAGTGGCATCGGAGTCTGTGTCGCTCTTTACTAGCTTCGTCGAAGCATGTTGCTTTTGTAGCTGTTTCAGCAGATTTGAATTGCTGTTTTGGGCAGTATATAGGATCTTTGATCCAAGACACAAATTACATTGAACTAAAATGTTCTTTTCTTTGTGCTCGACAAAAGAAAAGTAGTGAGAATATCTCCATGTTAAGAAACTCGGTTTCGGCGCCGCCACAATGTTTTGTTAATAAACACAGACATGCCCCCCCGCCCCTCACACACACACACACACACACACACACACACACACACACACACACACACACACACACACACACACACACACACACACACACACACACACACACACACACACACACACACACACACACACACACACAGCGCGCCTCTTCTCTTCCTTGTGACACAGGAAGAATCAGAAGGACGACATCGCACACAATCGTGTGTGCTTACGGACTGTATCCCTTGCAGACTGTATTGATATATATTGATATATAATGTAGGAAGCAGAATATTAATAACAGAAAGAAACAACCCTTTTGTGTGAATGAGTGTAAATGGGGGAGGGAGGTTTTTTGGGTTGGTGCACTAATTGTAAGTGTATCTTGTGTTTTTTATGTGGATTTAATTAAAAAAACGATACCGATAATAAAAAAAACCCTGATACCGATCATTTCCGATATTACATTTTAAAGCATTTATCGTCCGATAATATCGGCCTACCGATATTATCGGACATCTCTACTTGTGAGTGTTGATGACACAACAGTTGATATTCTAGTTTCAAGCATGTTTTACTCAATATAGCTCATCAAATCTCAGCAACAAGCTGTAATATCTTACTGACATCATTTAGGACCAAAACACTTAAAACAAGTAAAACACTCTTACATAAAATCTGCCTGGTGAGAAGAATTATCTTATCAGACAGAAAATAAACAAATATCAGCCTTATTTGAGATAATTCATCTTACTTAGATATCAGTTTTTGCAGTGTTGAGAAGAGAGCAAACATAGCAAAGTTTATCATCAGTCATGAGGTCACTAAAAGGTCACGGCGTCCCTGTGCACCCCCCCCCCCCCCCCTTCATTGGACCGGCGTCCTCCACGCCACCGCCAAAATTTCACTTTCCACTCCACCCCCCCAAGCCCCCCTCCTCCCTTTCCCGTCTTTCCTTTACCCCCCCCCCCCATCCTTCCCCTCCTCGTCCCCCTCCCACCCTCACCGCCCCATCGCGATCCATCCAGTCATCAGCCACCCATCTGTGCGCATTAGCCATTCATGAACACACTCATTAGGGTGGGAGTTTGAAGCGATTGTGTTCGCTCGATGTCGGCGGCTGGAGCGTGGCGATTAATATTTCAGCGTCTCCCGTCGAGGAGCTGAGAGTTTGGCCCCTCCAAGGCGGGCGGAGGAGGAGGGGTGGGGGTTGGGGGGGGGCACTCAACAGTAAAGGAAAAAAGCCCACCGTCCCCCAATACACTGCCGCCTTTTAGATAGTCTCCGCTACTTAGAGTATTTATTTCCATTTATTGCATCCACAGTGCGACCCCCCCCCCACCCCACAATAAACACACACACACACACACACACAAAGACCCTAACTCAAACTGACTTAATTGGGCTCTTTTTTTGTTTCATGGAGCCGAGCGAGGAGGGGGTACTTCTGCATTTCCTTACAACATCTCCACCCCCTCCCCATCTCCTATTAGATGAGAGGCACCTCCCCGGATCACATTCCCATCATGCCAGCTCTCAAATGGGGGAGACGAGTGTGAGGAGGTGGACAGGCAAAGGTTCTGCCGCAAGTCCGTATTTAACAACAATTTTTTTTTAAATGCACGTTCTTTGAGGCGACTTTTTATTGGTGGCGTTTTTGCAGCGAATCCGTGCTGTTATTGAGCAGCAGTGTTTGGAAAAAATACTTTAAAAATTTAAATAATTATATTAAAAAATAACGTGTAAAATTACTCTTAATAAATGTATTTACTTAATAGGGAAATTCATTATTGCGTTACTTAAAAAATAAAAAAAATAAAAAATAAAAAAT